>NC_016090.4:16224441-16227349 GCF_000004515.6 Glycine max | reverse complement strand
TTGTTTTTAATCTTTTAATTGTGCTACATTGAGGACAATGTGTTGTTTAAGTATGGGGGAGAGTGTACTTTTGTTTTGCTAGTTTGTGGTTTTGTAAATTTGGTTGTGTTAATTTGTTAATGTTGTTAGTTTTGTTGGATTTTTAGTTTAATATTTTGGGTCAATTTTGTGTGCATGTACGACTTTGCATGTTTTTCTTTGAATTATAGGATATGTTCAAGAAATGGATAATTGTTTTGAAAATAAAAGTTCTTGACATTTTGTGACTTGAAATCCTTGATTCTCCTCTACATGTCATGATAGTTTTGAAAGCCCAATTTGAAAGTGATGAGTTTACCTTTGTGAGAATTTGAGCCATCCATCATCATAATCAATTGGTGTGTTTTGCCCCATTGATTGCTTGCACAATAGCCTTGGCGTGATTCTTGTTGATGCTTCCTAATTCACATGCATATTTGGAAATGATTGAGGCAATTTTGTTCTTATAAGCTTCTAGCCAAATGGACTTACCTTGAATTAATTCCTTTGATAGTCCTTTTGAGCCTTGTTTTCCTTTCCTTGTTTTGAAGCTCACTACGAGCCTTAAATGAAAAACCATGATATCACCATATCCCTAAGGAATTTTGGAGCTTTGGAATTGTTTTGGGAATAAGTGTGGGGGGTTTTTGTTTCATTGGATAACTTGTTTTGTTGGCTATGCTTCATGATGTATTTTGGGCCATACTTGATGTACATTGTATATTGGTTAAATGTTGGACATGCTGAATGAAATGTTGTTTCTCAAAGGCTATAGAGTAAAAAAAAAAAATTCGAAAAAAAAAGAAAGAAAAAAAAGAAAAGAAAAGAAAAAGAAAAGCAATAAAGTTGAGTGAATAAGATCTTAAATGGCACAAGAATGATGAAACTCTTGGTTCTACTATTTATGTTTAAATTTTATCTTTACTTCTTTTTATTTTCTTATTTTTTCTTAATATGCACTTATTCCCCATTGCTCCTCTATCCCTTTGGGATTTAGCCACTTATTCCATATTTTTCCATACCTTGTCCTTGGCCCCATTACAACCTTAAAAGACCTTTTGATCCTCATGTGCTTGTGTTTATGGGTTGATAGTCAATTTTAGAATCTTGCCAAGTTTATGTGGTGTTTGCTTTCATGGGTGCTTTGAGGGTAAATAGTAGCCTAGACACTTGAGAGATAGAGTGTATATCTTGTGAGGCTTTATCACTTTTCATTCTTGAGCTAATTAACTATTTTGCCATGATTGGGTTGCTTGGATGATTTTCATGAATGTCTTGACTTTTTGGATCTCCTTATGTTAGATGTCACCCATTCCTTTCATTCCTTGATGTTCATTGAGAAATATGTGAATGTTTTTGTTTGTCTCCCTTTGATATCCTTGGATTTTGTTCTTTGTTTCATTTTGCCCAGGAGTGCAAAAGGCTAAGTATGGGGGGTTTTGATGTGCCATCATTTTCTTCTATTTTCTAAACCCTTTTTGCACCATTTTAATTATTGATTGGTCTTAATTGTCAATTAATCAGGCAGTTTTATTATTTAGGCTCATTTAGCTAATTTGATGTTTTTAATCTAATTTCAGGAATTAATGAAACATTGGGCTTAATCCGGATTTTGGTCATGGACTTGAACAGGGCAAATTAAGCAGCGCTTACCTTAGTTAATTAGGAAATTTCGCAATTTTATTTTATGTTGTTCAGTGTTTATTTCATTTTGGGCCAGAGTATTGTAATAGGGCCCAGTGACTTTGAGTGACTCTTTTTAAATAGCAGCCTTGGGATTCGTGTAAGGCTATTCTGTTATGCTATTCATTATTCAGAGCTTTTGTTTTAGGGTTTTCGTTTTTTTGCTTTGATGCTACTGTTCACGTAATGCAATTTTACGTTTTCTGCTTCTAATTACAATTTCGTTCTTGCTTCTTCTTCTACTCTCATTTACGTTTCTGTTCCATTTACATTTCTGTTCATTTACGTTTCTGCTTCATGTTTCATTTGCGTTTTCTGTTTGAATCCATGGAAGGCTAGATTTTCTGGTGTTGTTTCCTTTTGGGGACGAAGCCCAACTCTCTTTGAGGTTTTCGCTTGTAATGTGGTTTCCTGGCAGTTCTCCCTTCACCAGTATCCCAAATTCGTGAATATTAATCAGTGCATGCTTCGTGTTCGATTAATTGCCTCTGAGCCTAACTTGCGTTCATGCTTAATGGATGAAGGGCTAACTGGTGTATGTGGTGCCTAATCACGTATTGAAAACCCTAAGTTGATTTTCGCTTAGTAAATTGAAATAGGGTTGGATTAAGTGGTTGAGTGTTAGGGACGAATTCTCCATAACCCAGGATAAGAGAATGGCTTCTGAATCAGAGGAAACAACCCGTTTTTAATATTAGTAGTGTCATACCCTAATTTCGTCCGGGGACCTTTGCTTGATGACATGCGACTTTTATTTGGTCCTTGTAAGGTGCTTGGCACCCATCATTAGGCAATTTGTGAAATTCTGGGACGTGCTAGAAAACAAAAGAAAATATTGATGCACAATCCGTGAGGTTTCGTGACACACCGGAAATCAAATGGAAGCATCGTTGCACAATTAGTGAGGTTCCGTAACATTCCGTAAGTCAAAAAGGGGATGATTATGTAATCCACAAGGTTCTGTAACATTACGGAAAGAAAACAAGTATCGTTACGAAATTCGTAAGTTTCCGTAACTTTACGAAAAAAGAATCACCAAAAAAAGGCAGGGGTTCTTAGTAAAAATGGGGGTGCAAATAGCAACCAGGCCCACTTGGGCCCTCCAGAAGATTCCTCCAGAAGACTGTTGCTTCTGGAGGAAGCAACCCTGCTCGCCTGGGCGAGCTGGGCGGCAAGCATCTCCCTTATTTTGCTATAAATAGGGGAG
>NC_016090.4:16191131-16223570 GCF_000004515.6 Glycine max | reverse complement strand
GGGAACATAAAAATTCAAAGTCATGTTTGGCACATTCGATTAAAGGCTGTCGTCCTTTGGGACGGACGTGTGGGGGTGCTAATACTTTCCCCGTGCGTAAATACAACTCCCGACCTTTCACTTAAAAGTTCGTAGATCATGTCTTTTCCGGTTTTTCCGACGTTTTCCTCAAATAAACGTTGGTGGCGACTCCGCCCGTATTCCTTTCGTGGAACACGCATCCCGTGAGTCACGCGTCGCCCTCCCGCCGAAGGGTAGGTTGCGACAAGTAGTTTCATATTCCAGTTTACTTGTTCTGCTCTTTAATCACAAAACAAACAACCCCCCCCCCCCCCCCAATCGTTACTGTTACTGCAAGTATATTATAAACATTTGGTTTGTCACTGCTCGTTGGGAAACGACCTAGGATCACTTCCTAGTTACTGCATTTTTATGTTTATTTGATTCGGGTACGGCCTCGATCAGAAGACCAACACGTTGTCTATCTGTCTTCACACACCATTATTCACGTGATCTGCCTTCGTAATAGTTTATTTACATACCTATCCATACCCCCACACAAACCATTTACAACAAGATTCCTATATATTGAACCACAGTTTACCAAGTAAAACAAGTTCCCTGAGAGTTCGATACTCAGTTCTTATCGTTTTATACTACTTACGCGATCCGGTGCACTTGCCGAACATCAAACAGGTACCCAACCTACATTATGGAGCCCTAAATACAAGGACCAAATATAATGACATCCTAATCTAATATGTACAAAGATAATTGGACCCAACCTTGGCCCATGGGCTCAGAAATCTACCCTGAGGTTCATGAGAACCCTAGGGCCTTCTTCCACTGCTCTACCCCAATCCTCTTGGAGCCTCTTGCTCATGGCTCTAGTGACTGGTCCCTTCCTAGGGAGGATTGCATCACGTCCTTCCTTCTATCGGACCCTTGTGCGGCACATTTCCTTGGCATCGCCTTATCACTTTTATAAGGGAAAGACGCAGGCATCTTATCTCTGAGTGGTGACGTCCCTGGTGAAGTGGATCACCAAAGGCTTGGGCTTACCCAAGTTTCCGTCGTCTGACTACATGCATACATCTTCTTCCCCTTTCTTTGCACTACAGACCTCAATCTGCCCCCTGTTCATCATTCCTTGTAGCAGCTCCTCCGCCATTGGACATGTCTGCACATCGTGTGATGTCCCTAGATGCATTAAACAAGAATCTCCTTCATCACCATCAAGGTCAATCATACCAGCCGCGTGCAATGCTTCCAATATGAACCGCCTAGAGGTTAACACATTCCCTATCTGCTTCAACCCCCGAGACTCACATTCTTACACTGCATTCACAGCTGAGCCTCTATGATTGGCGAGTGGATTAGTCCTTACATTTGGATTATCTTCTTGAAATGTCAGCCATCCAACGTCAATCAAGCTTTGTACCTTGTGCTTGAAGGCTACACACTGCTCTATAGAGTGTCCCGGAACACCACCATGATAGGCGCAGGTTGCATTGGGATTGTACCATTGAGGAAAAAGAGATTTGTAGACCTTCCCCGAGCTCACCATAGCCATTTCGTTGCTGAGCAAATATGGTAGCAGGTCAGCATAAGGCATCGGTATCGGGGTGAACTCTGCGAGTTTTCTTTCCGGGAAGTTCCTCCTTGGGTTTGTGTTGGGGTTGGGATTTCCAGTTGGTCGAGTGATCGAGGCCGTACCCGAATCAAATAAACATGAAAATGCAGTAACTAGGAAGTGATCCTAGGTCGTTTCCCAACGAGCAATGACAAACCAAATGTTCATAATATACTTGCGCAGTAACAGTAATGATTGGGGGGGTTTGTTTGTTTCGTGATTAAAGAGCAGAACAAGTAAACTGGAATTTGAAACTACTAATTATAAAAACGGGTTGTTTCCTCTGATTCAGAAGCCATTCTCTTATCCTGGGTTATGGAGAATTCGTCCCTAACAGTCAACCACTTAATCCAACCCTATTTCAATTTACTAAGCGAAAATCAACTTAGGGTTATCAATACGTGATTAAGCACCACATACACCAGTTACTCCTTCGTCCATTAAGCATGAACGCAAGTTAGGCTCAGAGGCAATTAATCGAACACGAAGCGTGCACTGATTAATGTTCACGAATTTGGGATACTGGTGAAGGGAAAACTGCCAGGAAACCACATTACAAACGAACCTCAAAGAGAGTTGGGCTTCATCCTCAAAAGGAACACACCAGAAAACTAGCCTAAACAACACCAGAAAAACTAGCCTTCCATAGATTCAAAGAGAAAACGCAAATGAAACATGAAGTAGAAACGTAAATGAACAGAAACGTAAATGAAACAGAAACGTAATTAAGAGTAGAAGAAGAAGCAAGAACGAAATTGTAATTAGAAGCAGAAAACGTAAAATTGCATTACGTGAACAGTAGCATCAAAGCAGAAAACGTAAAACCCTAAAACAAAAGCTCTGAATAATGAATAGCATAATAGAATAGCCTTGCACGAATCCCAAGGCTGCTATTTAAAAAGAGTCACTCAAAGTCACTGGGCCCTATTACAATACTCTGGCCCAAAATGAAATAAACACTGAACAACATAAAATAAAATTGTGAAATTTCCTAATTAGAAATTAACTAAGGTAAGCGTTGCTTTATTTGCCCTCTTCAAGTCCATAACCAAAATCCGGATTAAGCCCAATGTTTCATTAATTCCTGAAATTAGATTAAAAACATCAAATTAGCTAAATGAGCCCAAATAATAAAACTGCTTGATTAATTGACAATTAAGACCAATCAGTAATTAAAATGGTGCAAAAAGGGTTTAGAAAATAGAAGAAAATGATGGCACATCCAAACCCCCCATACTTAGCCTTTTGCACTCCTGGGCAAAATGAAACAAAGAACAAAATCCAAGGATATCAAAGAGAGACAAACAAAAACATTCACATATTTCTCAATGAACATCAAGGAATGAAAGGAATGGGTAACATCTAACATAAGGAGATCCAAAAAGTCAAGGCATTCATGAAAATCATCCAAGCAACCCAATCATGGCAAAATAGTTAATCAGCTCAAAAATGAAAAGTGATAAAGCCTCACAAGATATACACTCTATCTCTCAAGTGTCTAGGCTACTATTTACCCTCAAAGCACCCATGAAAGCAAACACCACATAAACTTGGCAAGATTCTAAAATTGACAATCAACCCACAAACACAAGCACATGAGGATCAAAAGGTCTTTTAAGGTTGTAATAGGGCCAAGGACAAGGTATGGAGAAATATGGAATAAGTGGCTAAATCCCAAAGGAATAGAGGAGCAATGGGGAATAAGTGCATATTAAGAAAAAAATAAAATAAATAAAAAAGAAGTAAAGATAAAATTTAAACATAAAGAGTAGAGTAGAACCAAGAGTTTCATCATTCTTGTGCCATTTAAGATCTTATTCACTCAACTTTATTGCTTTTCTTTTTCTTTTTTCGAATTTTATTTTTTTTTACTCTATAGCCTTTGAGAAACAACATTTCATTCAGCAAGTCCAACATTTAACCAATATACAATGTACATCAAGTATGGCCGAAAATACATCATGAAGCATAGCCAACAAAACAAGTTATCCAATGAAACAAAAACCCCCCACACTTATTCCCAAAACAATTCCAAAGCTCCAAAATTCCTTAAGGATATGGTGATATCATGGTTTTTCATTTAAGGCTTGTAGTGAGCTTCAAAACAAGGAAAGGGAAACAAGGCTTAAAAGGGCTATCAAAGGAATTAATTCAAGGTAAGTCCATTTGGCTAGAAGCTTATAAGAACAAAATTGCCTCAATCATTTCCAAATATGCATGTGAATTAGGACGCATCAACAAGAATCAAGCCAAGGCTATTGTGCAAGCAATCAATGGGGCAAAACACACCAAATGATTATAATGATGGATGGCTCAAATTCTCACAAAGGTAAAATCATCACTTTCAAATTGAGCTTTCAAAACTATCATGACATGTAGAGAAGAATCAAGGATTTCAAGTCACAAAATGTCAAGAACTTTTATTGTCAAAACAATTACCCATTTCTTGAACATATCCTATAATTCAAAGAAAAACATGCAAAGTCGTACATGCACACAAAATTGACCCAAAATATTAAACTAAAAATCCAACAAAACTAACAACATTAACAAATTAACAAAACCAACAAAACTAGCAAAACCAAAGAACACTCCTCCCCATACTTAAACAACACATTGTCCTCAATGTAGCACAATTAAAACATTAAAAACAATTAAATCATCAAAGAGAAGCGGAGAAGTGTAATAAAAGCAAAGAAGGAGATAGGAAAAGAAAAACTCCCTAAGTCATGGTGGAGGAAGAGTAGGGTGGAGTAAGGAAGTCTCTTCCACCACTACGTCCACTAAAGAAGGGTTCGTGAGGAATGGCTTAAGTCGATGTCCGTTGACCTTGAAGCTATTGTTTGTGGAGTCGCTTTTGATCTCAACTGTACCATAAGGAAAAACATTAGTAACAACAAAAGAACCAATCCACTTAGACCTCAACTTACAACTCATGAGTCCAAGCCTAGAATTATACAATAACACTTTTTGCCCAATCATGAAGTCCTTTTTAACTATCATGCTATCATGGAACTTCTTGGTCTTTTCTTTGTAGAACTTAGCATTCTCGTAGGCTTCTAGGCGGATGTCATCTAACTCACTCAGTTGCAACTTTCTTTCCTCACCAGCTTGATCCATAGAGAAGTTGCAAGTCTTCACTACCCAGTAAGCTTTGTGCTCAATTTCCACTGGAAGATGACATGCCTTTCCAAAGACAACCCGATAAGGAGACATTCCTATGGGTGCTTTGTAGGCAGTCCGATGTGCCCAGAGAGCATCATCAAGCCTGGTACTCCAATCTTTCCTGCTTGGCTGCACAATCTTCTCTAAAATTCGCTTGATTTCCCGGTTAGAAATTTCTGCCTGTCCATTGGTCTGGGGGTGGTATGGTGTGGATACCCTGTGTACCACCTCGTACTTTTTAAGCAGGGCATGCATTTATCCTGTTGCAAAAATGGGTTCCTTGATCACTAACAATTTCTTTAGGTACTCCAAACCTGCAAAATAGATTAGACCCGACAAAGTCTGCAACAACTTTAGCATCATTAGTTCTAGTGGGCTTGGCTTCCACCCATTTTGAAACATAGTCAACTGCAAGGAGAATGTAAACATAACCAAAAGAGACAGGAAAAGGGCCCATGAAATCTATACCCCAAACATCAAACACCTCACAGAATAGCATAGGTTGTTGAGGCATTTGTTGTCGCCATGTAAGTGTATTTCCTGCTCTCTGACACTGCTCACAAGTGCTGTAGATCTTCCACGCATCTTTAAAGATGGTGGGCCAATAAAAACCACAATCAAGCACTTTGTGAGCTGTCCTTTGAACACCTAGATGACCTCCCGGTGCGGAAGAATGACAGAACTGCAGGACTGAGTCAGTCTCATGATCTGGAATGCATCGTCTAATTACCTGATCACTGCACAATTTCCACAAGTAGGGGTCATCCCAAATAAAATGCTTAGCATCACTTTTAATTTTATCTTTTTGGGCCTTAGATGCTAAGGGAGGAAAAACAGAGGCAACTAAATAATTGACAATGTTAGCAAACCAGGGAGTAGAAAGAGAGTCAGAAATACTATACAGTATATACAAATGATCATCCGGGAAATCATCCCGAATGGGTGAATCCGCATCTGATACACGTTCGATCCGACTCAAATGATCAGCAACTAGATTTTGTGCTCCGCTCCTATCACGGATCTCCAAGTCAAACTCGTGGAGCCAGAGCATCCATCGGATCAACCTAGGCTTAGAATCAGCCTTCTTCAACAAGTACTTTAGAGCTGCATGGTCAGTGTAAACAATAATGCGGGTACCAAGCAAATAAGATCGAAATTTTTCAAGAGCAAAAACTATGGCTAGAAGCTCTTTCTCAGTAGTAGTATAATTCGCTTGGGCAGCATCTAAAGTCCTAGAAGCATAATATATCACCCTGGGCAATTTATCAATTTTCTAAGCAAGGACAGTCCCCAATGCATAATTTGATGCATCACACATAAGCTCAAAAGGGGCTGTCCAATCGGGTGCCTGCATGATGGGGGTGGTAGTCAGCGCTATTTTGAGGCAATCAAAAGCCTCTTTGCATCTGTCATTAAAGTCAAACTCCACCTCCTTTTGCAACAAGTTGGACAGTGGAAGGGCTACTTTGCTAAAATCCCTTATAAAGCGCCTGTAGAATCTTGCATGACCAAGAAAAGATCGCACCTCTCGCACACAAGAGGGGTAAGGCAATTGTGAAATAACAGAAATTTTTGCAGGATCTACTTCAATACCCTTATTGGAAATAATGTGGCCTAAAACTATACCTTGCTCAACCATAAAATGACATTTTTCAAAATTTAGAACAAGGTTAGTTTCAATGCATCTATTCAAAACTTTTTCCAAACTATCCAAACAACCATCAAAAGAGGATCCATATGCAGTGAAATCATCCATAAACACCTCTATGCAATTTTCTAAAAAATCACTGAAAATACTAATCATGCACCGCTGGAAGGTACCAAGGGCATTGCACAGGCCGAAAGGCATCCTCCTATAAGCAAAAGTGCCGAAGGGGCAGGTGAATGTGGTCTTTTCTTGATCCTCCGGAGCAATAGTAATTTGCATATAACCAGAAAAACCATCAAGGAAACAGTAGTGGGATTTACCTGCCAGGCGTTCAAGCATCTGGTCAATGAATGGTAGGGGAAAATGGTCCTTTTTGGTAACCTGGTTCAGCCTCCTATAGTCAATGCAGACTCTGCAACTGTTCTGCACCCGAGTAGGAATCAGCTCCTCCTTCTCATTTTTTATCACTGTGAGGCCGGTCTTCTTCGGGACTACCAGGACGGGACTCACCCATTGGCTGTCGGAGATAGGAAAAATGATTCCAGCTTGCAAAAGCTTGGTTATCTCCTTCTTCACTACATCAAGAATCACCGGGTTGAGTCTTCTCTGTGGCTGTCTTACTGGTTTAGCTCCATCCTCTAAATTTATTCGATGCATACATGTGGATGGGCTAATACCAGGAATGTCCGCCAGGGTCCAGCCTATAGCCTTCTTATGCTTCTTGAGAACTGACAACAACTTCTCCTTTTGCTCATTAGCAAGGGAGGCAGATATAATCACTGGAAAACTCTTGCTATCATCCAAGTAAGCGTATTTTAAATTTGATGGCAGAGGCTTCAATTCTGGTGTAGTCGGCTGGACAGTGGTAGAAGGAAATGGTTTCTCAGCCTTTACCTCATAAAGAAAGTCAGAGGTATGTGTACTTCCTGAAACATGGTTAGTCCTATCTGACTCTATAAAATCAATCTCGAGAGGTAAAACACCACCACCAGACATGCAATCAATATCACTCTCAGATTCACTCTCAGCATCAAATTCAGACATATGATCAAGTACAATTTCAGACTCAATGCATGAAGAGTGAGAGGCATGCAGATTAGAATAAAGATCAGTCATGTATTCATCAACAACATGGTCAATTATTTCAGCACGAAATACAGAAAGATCTTCAGATGTGTATTTCATAGCATCCAGAATATTAAAATGAACAGTTATATCACCAAACTCCATGGACAGTGTGCCTGCATAAACATCTATCTTAGTTCTAGCAGTTTTCATAAAGGGTCTGCCAAGAATGATGGGAACTGATCCTTGAGAAAATCCATCTTCCATATTCAAAATATAAAAATCAACAGGGAAAATCAGTTCACCAACTCTAACTAAGACATCTTCTATGAAACCAACAGGATAGGCAACACTACTATTAGCTAAATGAATTACCACATCAGTTGACTGCAAGGGACCTAGAGATAGAGAATTAAAAATAGACAGAGGCATAACACTAACAGAGGCTCCTAAATCTAGCATGGCATTGTCAAACTTACTATTCCCTATAATACAAGGTATGCTGAATGTACCTGGATCTTTGCATTTTTTAGGAATTTGAGGAACAGATTTACCAATCAATGCGGAGACATTTCTGCCCATGCTAATTCGTTCACTTCCTTTAAGCTTCCGCTTATTAGTGCACAGCACCTTCAAGAATTTAGCATATCTTGGAATTTTCTTTATTGCATCCAACAAAGGTATGTTTACCTCTACTTTTCTAAACGTTTCCAAGATCTCTTTCTCTGCCTCTTCCATTTTTTTGTTGGAAACTGCTCTTGGAGGGAATGGATGAGGGGGAATGTGTTGCTTCTGCAAATCAGAATTACCTATGGAAGAAGATTCACCTGCACATAAATTGTTAGGTAAATTTTTGTCATCACCTTTTTCTGGAGTAGAGTGAAGTTTGGCAGGTTCATTTGCAGATGAGGAAGGTGCTACGGGTTGAGGTCCTTGACACTGCTTTCCCGACCTCAATGAAATGGCACTGACATTTTTGGGATTTTGGACAGCTTGAGAAGGTAGCTTGTCAGAATTCTGGGACTGTTGTTGATTCAATTGTGTAGCTAATTGTCCCATCTGATTAGTCAAGCTTTGAATGGAAGCTCTGGTCTCTTATTGAAACTGCATGTTTTGCATAGTCATTTGCCTCACGAGTTCTTCGAGGGAAGGTTGTGGAGCGGCCTCAACCGTTGGTTGTTTCTGGGGTTGTTGTTGTTGTTGGATTGGTGGAGGAATGTATGGTCTGCTTGGGCCAGCAGCATTTTGGAAGGAAGGAGCAGGCTGCTGTTGTTGTTGCTGAGGGCTAGACCATCTGAGATTAGGGTGATTCCTCCATCCAGGGTTGTATCTGTTGCTGGAGAGGTCATAATTGTTCTGCTGTGGTTGATTTTGCTGCTGAGGTTGAGGAGGTCTATTGTAAATATTTGCAGCATAAGCTTCAGGCTGCTCAATTGCTCCAGGTTGTTGCATGGAAGGGCAAAGGTCTGTATGGTGGTCAGCAGAGGAGCACAAACCACAAACCCTTGTGACAGGTATAGATTTCTAATTCAAGGCTAGCTGGGTTACCAAGTTAACCAATGCATCCAGTTTGCCTTCAAGCTTCTTAGTCTCAGATGATGCAGCTTAGTTTGTAGCTACCTCATGCACTCCTCTAATGACTATAGCATCATTTCTGGCGCTAAACTGATGGGAGTTGGAAGCCATCTTCTCAATTAAATTCCTGGCTTTAGTAGGAGTCATGTCTCCAAGGGCTCCACCACTGGCAGCATCTATCATACTTCTCTCCATATTACTGAGTCCTTCATAAAAATATTGGAGAAGAAGCTTCTCTGAAATCTGATGGTGAGGGCAACTTGCATATAGTTTTTTAAATCGCTCCCAGTACTCATACAGGCTCTCTCCACTGAGTTTTCTAATACCCGAGATATCTTTCCTGATGGTTGTGGTCCTGGAAGCAGGGAAAATGTTTTCTAAGAATACTCTCTTAAGGTCATCCCAGCTCGTGATGGACCTTGGAGCAAGGTAATACAGCCAGTCCTTTGCCACTCCCTCTAATGAATGAGGAAAAGCCTTCAAATGTTTGTGCGGGTCTTCACCTGCAAGGCCATGAAACTTTGGAAGCAAATGAATCAGTCCAGTTTTAAGAACATATGGGACATCCTCATCAGGGTATTGGATGCATAAGCTTTCGTAGGTGAAATCAGGTGCAGCCATTTCCCTTAGAGTCCTCTCACGGGGTGGAGGTTGTGCCATGTTCTCAGAATGTGCAAAATCAGAATGCTCAGAATCAGAATGCTCAAAATTATAATGCTTCAAATCAGGATGTTCAAAATCACCAATAACAGAATGCACAGATTCACCAGTAATGGAATGCTCAGGATGATCAAAAGGAATAAAATGATGCCTAACTAATCTATGAAATGTCCTATCTATCTCAGGGTCAAAGGGTTGTAAGTCAGATGGATTGCCTCTAGTCATACACTACATTCAGCATGCACAACTAGTTGTCTTGTCATGTAAATAAAGGTGCAGGTTTGAACTACAGCTACCCTCAAATGATATCCAAATGACTTGAAATTTTGTGATCAACCTTATAAAATAATGAGAAGATAGAACAAAAAATTTCAGGCAAAAATTCGAAGTCTAACTATGGAAGCTAAAAATGGTAGGTTAAGAAAAATAAGTGAATAAAACTTGAAAAATAAAAAACTTTTGACAGAATCACTATTTTTGGACGATGGAGACCTCAAATGGCCTGTGGCAGGCCTGCCCACAACATAGGAAACTTTTTTCTATCCCCAAATACATATATAAATAATTGCGATTCTGATAACCGGAGCAAAAGTTATGGCCGTTTGAAGTTTCGACAAACACAAAATTTGCTACTTTTTTGGAACTTTCAAATCTGACCAAACTAAAGGCTCTAGCTATTTTTCCCCCAAAATATAGGTTAAAAGAAGCCCCCCACCCAAAAATTCAGCCAAAAATAACAACCCTAGCTACTAAAACAAAAAATCTCAAATAATTCAGCATGGGTGGTCGCTAAAATCCGTCTCTACTTGATTTATACTACTACTCTGTTTTGCCGCAAGCAAAAGTGGTCGCTATGTCCGTCGCAAAACACTATTCACAGCAAAACACCCAAGACTGAAACAGGGGAAACGCTTAATGGGAAAACTAAAACAGAACACACATTAAACAAAATACCATGACACTAAACAACACTAACACACATACTAACACAATACTAACAATTAATCATAAAACACGAAAGGATTAAACACACAACACTAGCTAGCTATTATGAACCTTTAGACACTGCTCCCCGGCAACGGCGCCAAATTTGATCGAGGTCGTACCCGAATCAAATAAACATGAAAATGCAGTAACTGGGAAGTGATCCTAGGTCGTTTCCCACGAGCAATGACAAACCAAATGTTCATAATATACTTGCGCAGTAACAGTAACGATTGGGGGGGGTTGTTTGTTTCGTGATTAAAGAGCAGAACAAGTAAACTAGAATTTGAAACTACTAATATTAAAAACGGGTTGTTTCCTCTGATTCAGAAGCCATTCTCTTATCCGGGGTTATGGAGAATTCGTCCCTAACAGTCAACCACTTAATCCAACCCTATTTCAATTTACTAAGCGAAAATCAACTTAGGGTTATCAATACGTGATTAAGCACCACATACACCAGTTACCCCTTCGTCCATTAAGCATGAACGCAAGTTAGTCTCAGAGGCAATTAATCGAACACGAAGCGTGCACTGATTAATGTTCACGAATTTGGGATAACTGGTGAAGGGAAAACTGCCAGGAAACCACATTACAAACGAAACCTCAAAGAGAGTTGGGCTTCATCCTCAAAAGGAAACAACACCAGAAAAACTAGCCTTCCATAGATTCAAAAAGAGAACAAAATGAAACATGAAGCAGAAACGTAAATGAACAGAAACGTAAATGAAGCAGAAACGTAAATGAAAGTAGAAGAAGTGAAGGTCACTAGTAACAATCTATAGTTCATGGAAAGTTCCATTAATAACAAAACAGTAGCATTCAAGCAGAAAAACGTAAAAACCCTCAACAAAGCTCTGAATAATGAATAACATAACAGAATAGCCCTGCACGAATCCCAAGGCTACTATTTAAAAAGAGTCACTCAAAGTCACTGGGCCCTATTACAATACTCTGGCCCAAAACGAAATAAACACTGAACAACATAAAATAAAATTGCGAAATTTCCTAATTAGAAACTAACTAAGGTAAGCACTTCTTTATTTGCCCTCTTCAAGTCCATAACCAAAATCCAGATTAAGCCCAATGTTTCATTAATTCCTGAAATTAGATTAAAAACATCAAATTAGCTAAATGAGCCCAAATAATAAAACTGCCTGATTAATTGACAATTAAGACCAATCAGTAATTAAAATGGTGCAAAAAGGGTTTAGAAAATAGAAGAAAATGATGGCACATCATCGAGGTTGTGCAAGAAATGGGTTTTGTGGGGGAGGCCTTTGTGGTTGAGTGGGCATTCTCTGTTGGATGGGCATCGGAATGGGAGGAGATCCGATATTGGTTGAGTAATTGTACTGGGGTGGGGGATATTGGTAAGTGGGGTTGTGAGGAGTTTGTTGGGACTTTGTCCATGTGGGAGTTGCGGTTATAGCATGGGCATCTCCCTCTTTTTTCTTAGCTCCACCTGTACTGGTCTTCTTATTTCCCGCACTTGTTGAAGCGACATAATCGAACTTGCCTCTTCTTAGGCCTACTTCAATCCTCTCACCCGCAAATACCAGATCCACAAAGCTTGAAGGCATGTAACCCACCATCTTCTCATAGTAGAACACTGGTAATGTGTCCACTATCATTGTTATAATCTTCCTCTCCATCATTGGAGGTGCTACCTGAGTTGCTAAATCCCTCCACCTCTGGGTGTATTCTTTAAAAGACTCATGCTCCTTCTTGCACATGTTTTGCAATTGTGTTCTATCTAGAGCCATGTCAGAGTTGTATTGATACTACCTGATAAAGGTAGCCATTAAGTCTTTCCAAGAACGGATCCAGGAAGATTCCAGGTTTGTATACCAAGTGATTGCTGCCCCGAACAAACTCTCTTGAAAAAATGAATCAAGACTTTCTCATCTTTTGGCGTACACCCCCATCTTCCCAAAATTCATCTTTAGGTGGTTTTTGGGACAAGTAGTCCCCTTGTACCTGTCAAAGTCAGGCACCTTGAATTTAGGAGGGATGACGACGTCAGGCACTAGGCACAGTTCCGCCATGTTGGCAAAAGGGTAATCTTCAATCCCCTCAATAACCCTCAGTCTTTCCTCTATAAGATCAAATTTTTCTCTTTCTTCCATGGCAGGAGACAGTCTTCCCACCAAGAAATGTAAGGGTTGCAGCGGGCGATGCTAAGCACCCCCCGAGGTGTTAGGCTGGGGCATGCCACAAAATGCGGGCCCTTCAATGGTATATCTGAAGTATGGCTCAAAGTCAGCCAAAGCATAATCTCGGGGTTCCTCACATGCCCCCCATGGGCTGAGCAAAATGTGCATGCCCCAACTGGGCTTGCTGGCTTTCAAGGGGAACAAGAGCGGAGTGGTCGGCGTTCTCGTCGGGCACATGTACAACATTGGGTGGTGCATAGTTGGGAGGCAAGTCGTATGGTGGGAAGGAGTTCTTGCTTTGCACAACATGGGGACCATCTGTACTTCCCAATGTTTCTCCTCCCTGACTTACCACGTTGGGGACTAGAAGACTGATTTGATTTATGCCAGATAGGTAAGTCGGATCTACCTCAGCGACGACGCTAATGGTAGCAACTACAGCCGCGTTGACCTCCATTATCTTCTTCATGCTCAACATGGCCTCCATCATGGCGGCCATTTGATCTTTCATGGCCTCCATGTCGGCCTTTATCTATTCCTGAACTTCCTCTACTTCGCTCATAATTCTAGCCCTGGCGCGCGTTCGGTAAGGGTGCCGTAAAGCGCGTTCATTCTTTTTTGGTTACTATGGTTACTTTTTTATGATAGCAATGACTGCTAAAAAAATTAGTAATGCAACAACTAAATAAACATGAATGCATGATAATGATAAGTTGTTGAAGTATTGAATCCACGTAGAACTTTTAGTAAAGACATAGGGTCAAATCAAATCCCATTTTCATTAAGAAGCAACATCGTTTATCTTTCCAAAGCCAAAGCATAAATACAACACAAACGCCTCAGCAATTCCTAATTATGTGGGTCATTAGTTCGACCATGTGTTGGCAGTAGTCGAAAAGACCATGAACTTCATCGGGAGCCGAGTACGTGTCGGCCATTGCCTTGGCTCTGGCTAACAACCTTGGAAGCTCTTGACTCCCATTCAAAGTGAGAGCGAACCTATCCATCCATTTCATAGCTTCCCTATGCAAGGATTCTATCACCCTCTCTCTTGCTTCCCTTTCAACTTGTAGAGCCGATACCTTCGCAAGTTCATCCTCCAGCCTCTACCCATGACTAGTAGCCAGGTTCACCTTCTCCTTATATTGATCAATAATTTTCAACATATTCTCTTCCATTCTGCTTAGTTGTTCCGTCAAACTTTTCTTCAACCTTTGACAAGCCTTCAACTTATCCTCTAACACCATGCTTTCCACCCTTGACCCGTCCCTTTCAACCCTTCTAAGCTTGAGCTCATTGGTGCTTCCCCATAGAGCCCCTCGGAACTTGTTCCTGCTCTATTCTTCCTTTCAGGCCCTTTTTGTTTCCCGCTCTAATGCTTCGACCCTAGTCATGTTGACATCTCTCAGCTCGTCACACTTTTTCCTGACCCTAGTGACTATTGTCTTTATCTTCTCCTTGACCACTCTCATTTTTTTGAGCTCCACTTTCAAAGCTTGCACTTCTTCGCTTTCCTCAAGGACTTTTGCTTCTTTCCCACTTAGGCCTTTTAGCTTCGAGAGCCAAGTTATCCCTTGCGTTCTAGACTTCAACCACTTGTGATAGCCGTCGATGATGCCATTGCTACTTCCCCTAATCTCCTTATCTTTCCCTTCCACTATATTCCACGCTTTACGGATTCTCTGAAGTATCCTCGCATTAGTTTCATTGAAACCTCGCACGATGAAAGGCGATTTGATCTCCTCTGATGGTGCACCTCTCATAGGGTGGCCTAGCTTATGGAGACGATGGAGACCTCCGGCTGCCACGGCATAGGAAATTTTTTTCTACCCAAATACATATATAATAATTGCGATTCTGGTAACCGGAGCAAAAGTTATGGCCGTTTGACGTTTTGACAAACACAAAATTTGCTACTTTTTTGGAACTTTCAAATCTAACCAAACAAAAAGCAATAGTTGTTTTTCCCACAAAATATGGATTGAAAGAAGTTACCACAAAAAAAATTCAGCCAAAAATAACAACCCTAGCTACTGAAACAAAAAATCCCAAATAATTCAACATGGGTGGTCGCTAAAATCCGTTGCTACATGATTTCTACTACTACTCTGTTTTGCCGCAAGCAAAAGTGGTCGCTAAGTCCGTCGCAAAACACCCAAGACTGAAACAGGGGAGGCGCTTAATAGGAAAACTAAAACAGAGCACACACTAAACAAAATACCAGGACATTAGACGACACTAGCACACATTCTGACACAATACTAACAAGTAATCATAAGACACGAAAGGATTAAACACACAACACTAGCTAGCTATTATGAACCTTTGGATACTGCTCCCTGGCAACGGTGCCAAATTTGATCGAGGCCGTACCCGAATCAAATAAACATGGAAAATGCAGTAACTAGGAAGTGATCCTAGGTCATTTCCCAATGAGCAATGATAAACCAAATGTTCATAATACACTTGCAATAGCAGTAATAGTAACGATTGGGGGGGTTTGTTTGTTTTGTGATTTAAAGGACAGAACAAGTAAACTGGAATACGAAACTACTAATATTAAAAATGGGTTGTTTCCTCTAATTTAGAAGCCATTCTCTTATCCTGGGTTATGGAGAATTCGTCCCTAACAGTTAACCACTTAATCCAACCCTATTTCAATTTACTAAGCGAAAATCAAGTTAGGGTTGTCAATACATGATTAGGCAACACATACACCAGTTAGCCCTTCTTCCATTAAGCATGAACGCAAGTTAGGCTCAAAGGCAATTAATCGAACACGAAGCGTGCACTGATTAATGTTCACGAATTTGGGTTAACTCGTGAAGAGGAAACTGCCAGGAAGCCACCTTATAAACGAAACCTCAAAGAGAGTTGGGCTTCGTCCTCAAAAGGAATCAACACCAGAAAATCTAGCCTTCCATAGATTCAAACAGAAAACGCAAATGAAACTAAAAGCAGAAACGTAAATGAAGCAGAAACGTAAATGAAAGTAGAAGAAGAAACAAGAACGAAATTGTTATTAGAAGCAGAAAATGGAAAGTTGCATTAATAACGAAACAGTAGTATTCAAGCAGAAAAACGTAAAAACCCTCAACAAAGCTCTGAATAATGAATAACATAACAGAATAGCCCTGCACGAATCCCAAGGCTGCTATTTAAAAAGAGTCACTCAAAGTCACTGGGCCCTATTACAATACTCTAGCTGAAAACGAAATAAACACTAATCCACATAAAATAAAATTGCGAAATTTCCTAATTAGAAATTAACTAAGGTAAGCGCTGCTTTATTTGCCCTCTTCAAGTCCACAACCAAAATCCGGATTAAGCCCAATGTTTCATTAATTCCTGAAATTAGATTAAAAACATCAAATTAGCTAAATGAGCCCAAATAATAAAACTGCCTAATTAATTGACAATTAAGACCAAGTGGTAATTAAAATAGTGCTAAAAGGGTTTAGAAAATAGAAGAAAATGATGGCACATCAAAACCCCCCATACTTAGCCTTTTGCACTCCTAGGCAAAATGAAACAAAGAACAAAATCCAAAGATATCAAAGAGAGACAAACAAAAACATTCACATATTTCTCAATGAACATCAAGGAATGAAAGGAATGGGCAACATCTAACATAAGGAGATCCAAAAAGTCAAGACATTCATGAAAATCATCCAAGCAACCCAATCATGGCAAAATAGTTGATCAGCTCAAGAATGAAAAGTGATAAAGCCTCACAAGATATACACTCTATCTCTCAAGTGTCTAGCTACTATTTACCCTCAAAGCACCCATGAAAACAAACACCACATAAACTTGGCAAGATTCTAAAATTCACAATCAACCCATAAACACAAGCGCATGAGGATCAAAAGGTCTTTTAAGGTTGTAATGGGGCCAAGGACAAGGTATGGAAAAATATGGAATAAGTGGTTGAATCCCAAAGGAATAGAGGAGCAATGGGGAATAAGTTCATATTAAAAAAAATAAGAAAATAAAAAGAAGTAAAGATAAAATTTAAACATAAAGAGTAAAACCAAGAGTCTCATCATTCTTTTGTCATTTAAGATCTTATTCATTCAACTTTATTGCTTTTCTTTTTCTTTTTCGATTTTTTTTATGTACGTAGCCTTTGAGAAACAACATCTCATTCAACATGTCCAACATTTAACCAATATACAATGTACATCAAGTGTGGCCCAAAATACATCATGAAGCATAGCCAACAAAACATGGTATCCAATGAAACAAAAACCCCCACACTTATTCCCAAAACAATTCCAAAGCTCCAAAATTCCTTAAGGATATGGTGATATCATGGTTTTTCATTTAAGGCTTGCAGTGAGCTTCAAAACAAGGAAAGGGAAACAAGGCTCAAAAGGGCTATCTAAGGAATTAATTCAAGGTAAGTCCATTTGGCTAGAAGCTTATGAGAACAAAATTGCCTCAATCATTTCCAAATATGCATGTGAATTAGGAAGCATCAACAAGAATCAAGCCAAGGCTATTGTGCAAGCAATCAATGGGGCAAAACACACCAAATGATTATGATGATGGATGGCTCAAATTCTCACAAAGGTAAGCTCATCACTTTCAAATTGAGCTTTCAAAACTATCATGACATGTAGAGGAGAATCAAGGATTTCAAGTCACAAAATGTCAAGAACTTTTATTGTCAAAACAATTACCCATTTCTTGAACATATCCTATAATTCAAAGAAAAACATGCAAAGTCGTACATGCACACAGAATTGACCCAAAATATTAAACTAGAAATCCGACGAAACTAACAACATTAACAAATTAACACAACTAACAAATTAACAAAACCAACAAAACTAGCAAAACCAAAGAACACTCCCCCCCCCCCCCATACTTCAACAACACCTTGTCCTCAATGTAGCACAACTAAAAGATTAAAAACAATTAAATCATCAAATAGAATCGGACAAGTGTAATAAAAGCAAAGATGGAGATAGGAAAAGAAAAACTCCCTAAGTCATGGTGGAGGAAGAGTAGGGTGGAGTAAGGAAGTCTCCTCCACCACTACGTCCACTAAAGAAGGGTTCGTGAGGAATTGCTTAAGTCGATGTCCGTTGACCTTGAAGCTCTTGTTTGTGGAGTTGCTTTTGATCTCAACTGTACCATAAGGAAAAACATTAGTAACAACAAAAGGACCAATCCACTTAGACCTCAACTTACCACTCATGAGTCCAAGCCTAGAATTATACAATAACACTTTTTGCCCAACCATGAAGTCCTTCTTAACTATCATGCTATCATGGAACTTCTTGGTCTTTTCTTTATAGAACTTGGCATTCTCGTAGGCTTCTAGGCGGATTTTATCTAACTCACTCAGTTGCAACTTTCTTTCCTCACCAGCTTGATCCATAGAGAAGTTGCAAGTCTTCACTGCCCATTATGCTTTGTGCTCAATTTCCACTGGAAGATGACATGCCTTTCCAAAGACAACCCGATAAGGAGACATTCCTATGGTTGCTTTGTAGGCAGTCCGATGTGCCCAAAGAGCATCATCAAGCCTGGTACTCCAATCTTTCCTACTTGGCTGCACAATCTTCTCTAAAATTCTCTTGATCTCCCTGTTAGAAATTTCTGCCTGTCCATTGGTCTGGGGGTGGTATGGTGTGGATACCCTGTGTACCACCCCGTACTTTTTAAGCAGGGCATGCATTGTTCTGTTGCAAAAATGGGTTCCTTGATCACTAACAATTGCTTTAGGTACTCCAAACCTGCAAAACAGATTAGACCTGACAAAATCTGCAACACCTTTAGTATCATTAGTTCTAGTGGGCTTGGCTTCCACCCATTTTGAAACATAATCAACTGCAAGGAGAATGTAAACATAACCAAAAGAGACAGGAAAAGGGCCCATGAAATCTATACCCCAGACATAAAACACCTCACAGAATAGCATAGGTTGCTGAGGCATTTGTTGTCGCCATGTAAGTGTATTTCCTGCTCTCTGACACTGCTCACAAGTGCTGCAGATCTTCCACGCATCTTTAAAGATGGTGGGCCAATAAAAACCACAATCAAGCACTTTGCGAGCTGTCCTTTGAACACCCAGATGACCTCCCAGTGCAGAAGAATGACAGAACTGCAGGACTGAGTCAGTTTCATGATCTGGAATGCATCGTCTAATTACCTGATCACTGCACAAATTCCACAAGTAGGGGTCATCCCAAATAAAATACTTAGCATCACTTTTAATTTTATCTTTTTGGGCCTTAGATGCTGAAGAAGGAAAAACAGAAGCAACTAAATAATTGGCAATGTTAGCAAACTAGGGAGTAGAAAGAAAGTCAGAAATACTATACAGTATATACAAATGATCATCCGGGAAATCATCCCGAATGGGTGAATCCGCATCCGTTACACGTTCGATCCGACTCAAATGATCAGCAACTAAATTTTGTGCTCCGCTCCTATCACGGATCTCCAAGTCAAACTCTTGGAGCCAGAGCATCCATCGGATCAACCTAGGCTTAGAATCAGCCTTCTTCAACAAGTACTTTAGAGCTGCATGGTCAGTATAAACAATAATGCGGGTACCAAGCAAATAAGATCGAAATTTTTCAAGAGCAAAAACTATGGCTAGAAGCTCCTTCTCAGTAGTAGTATAATTCGCTTGGGCAGCATCTAAAGTCCTAGAAGCATAGTATATCACCCTGGGCAATTTATCAATTTTCTGAGCAAGGACAGCCCCCAATGCATAATTTGATGCATCACACATAAGCTCAAAAGGGGCTATCCAATCGAGTGCCTGGATGATGGGAGTGGTAGTCAGCGCTCTTTTGAGGCAATCAAAAGCCTCTTTGCATCTGTCATTAAAGTCAAACTCCAGCTCCTTTTGCAACAAGTTGGACAGTGGAAGGGCTACTTTGCTAAAATCCCTTATAAAGCGCCTGTAGAATCCTGCATGACCAAGAAAAGATTGCACCTCTCGCACACAAGAGGGGTAAGGCAATTGTAAAATAACCGAAATTTTTGCAGGATCTAATTCAATACCCTTATTGGAAATAATGTGACCTAAAACTATACCTTGCTCAACCATAAAATGACATTTTTCAAAATTTAGAACAAGGTTAGTTTCAATGCATCTATTCAAAACTTTTTCCAAACTATCCAAACAACCATCAAAAGAGGATCCATACACAGTGAAATCATCCATAAACACCTCTTTGCAATTTTCTAAGAAATCACTGAAAATACTAATCATGCACCGTTGGAAGGTACCAGGGGCATTGCATAGGCCGAAAGGCATCCTCCTATAGGCAAAAGTGTCGCAGGGGCAGGTGAATGTGGTCTTTTCCTGATCCTCAGGAGCAATAGTAATTTGCATATAACCAGAAAAACCATCAAGGAAATAGTAGTGAGATTTACCTACCAGGCGTTCAAGCATCTGGTCAATGAATGGCAGGGGAAAATGGTCCTTTTTGGTAACCTGGTTCAGCCTCCTATAGTCCACGCAAACTCTCCAACTGTTCTGCACCCAAGTAGGAATCAGCTCCTCCTTCTCATTTTTATCACTGTGAGGCCGATCTTCTTCGGGACTACCTGGACGGGACTCACCCATTCGCTGTCGGAGATAGGATAAATGATTCCAGCTTGCAAAAGCTTGGTTATCTCCTTCTTCACTACATCAAGAATCACCGGGTTGAGTCTTCTCTGTGGCTGTCTTACTGGTTTAGCTCCATCCTCTAAATTTATTCGATGCATGCATGTGGATGGGCTAATACCAGGAATGTCTGCCAGGGTCCAGCCTATAGCCTTCTTATGCTTCTTGAGAACAGACAACAACTTCTCCTCTTGCTCATCAGCAAGGGAGGCAGATATAATCACTTGAAAACTTTTGCTATCATCCAAGTAAGCGTATTTTAAATTTGATGGCAGAGGCTTCAATTCTGGTGTGGTCGGTTGGATAGTGGTAGAAGAAGATGGTTTCTCAGCCTGTACCTCATAAAGAAAGTTAGAGGTATGTGTACTTCCTGAAACATGGTTAGTCCTATCTGACTCTATAAAATCAATCTCGAGAGGTAAAACACCACCACCAGACATGCAATCAATATCGATTTCAGATTCACTCTCAGCATCAAATTCAGACATATGATCAAGTACAATTTCAGACTCAATGCATGAAGAGTGAGAGGCATGCAGATTAGAATAAAGATCAGTCATGTATTCATCAACAACATGGTCAATTATTTCAGCACGAAATACAGAAAGATCTTCAAATGGGTATTTCATAGCATCCAGAATATTAAAATGAACAGTTATATCACCAAACTCCATGGATAGTGTGCCTGCAATATACATCTATCTTAGTTCTAGTTAGTTTTCATAAAGGGTCTGTCTAAAATGATGGGAACTGATCCTTGAGAAAATCCATCTTCCAATATTCAAAATATAAAAATCAACCAGGGAAAAATCAGTTCACCCAACTCTAACTAAGACATTTTCTATGAAAACCAACAGGATAGGCAACACTTTTATTAGCTAAATGAAGTACCACATCAGTTGACTGCAAGGGACCTAGAGATAGAGAATTAAAAATAGACAGAGGCATAACACTAACAGAAGCTCCTAAATCTAGCATGGCATTGTCAAACTTACTATTCCCTATAATACAAGGTATGCTGAATGTACCTGGATCTTTACATTTTTCAGGAATTTGGGGAACAGATTTACCAATCAATGCGGAGACATTTCTGCCCATGCTAATTCGTTCACTTCCTTTAAGCTTCCGCTTATTAGTGCAAAGCTCCTTCAAGAATTTAGCATATCTTGGAATTTGCTTTATTGCATCCAGCAGAGGTATGTTTACCTCTACTTTTCTAAATGTTTCCAAGATCTCTTTCTCTGCCTCTTCCAATTTTTTGTTGGGAACTGCTCTTGGAGGGAATGGAAGAGGGATGTGCTGCTTCTGCAAATCAGATTTACCAGTGGAAGAAAATTCACCTGCACAGAAATTGTTAGGTAAATTTTTGTCATCACCTTTTTCTGGAGTAGAGTGAAGTTGGACAGGTTCATTTGCAGATGAGAAAGGTGCTACAGGTTGAGGTCCTTGACACTGTTTTCCCGACCTCAATGAAATGGCACTGACATTTTTGGGATTTTGGACAGATTAAGAAGGCAGCTTGTCAGAATTCTGGGACTGTTGTTGATTTAATTGTGTAGCCAATTGTCCCATCTAATTAGTTAAGCTCTGAATAGAGGCTCTGGTCTCTTGTTGAAACTGTATGTTTTGCATAGTCATTTGCCTCACAAGTTCTTCGAGGGAAGGTTGTGGAGGGATGTTGTTGTCGTTGTTGTTGGTTGTTTCTGGGGCCGTTGTTGTTGTTGGATTGGTGGAGGAATGTATGGTCTGCTTGGGCCAGCAGCATTTTGGAAGGAAGGAGCAGGTTGTTGTTTTTGTTGCTGAGGGCTAGACCATCTGAGATTAGGGTGATTCCTCCATCCAGGGTTGTATTTGTTGCTGGAGAGGTCATAATTGTTCTGTTGTGGTTGACTTTTCTGCTGAGGTTGAGGAGGTCTATTGTAAATGTTTGCAGCATAAGCTTCGGGCTGCTCAATTGCTCTAGGTTGCTGCATGGAAGGGCAAAGGTCTGTATGGTGGTCAGGAGAGGAGCACAAACCATAGACCCTTGCGACAGGTATAGATTTCTTGTTCATGGCCAGCTGGGTTACCAATTTAACCAATGCATCCAGTTTTCCTTCAAGCTTCTTAGTTTCAGATGATGCAGCTGAGTTTGTAGCTACCTCATGCACTCCTCTAATGACTATAGCATCATTTCTGCCGCTAAACTGCTGGGAGTTGGAAGCCATCTTCTCAATTAAATTTCTGGCTTCAGCAGGAGTCATGTCTCCAAGGGCTCCACACCACTGGCAGCATTTATCATACTTCTCTCCATATTACTGAGTCCTTCATAAAAATAGAAGCAGCTGCTCCGAAATCTGATGGTGAGGGCAACTGGCACATAGTTTTTTAAATCTCTCCCAGTATTCATACAGGCTCTCTCCACTGAGTTGTCTAATACCTTAGATATCCTTCCTGATGGTTGTGGTCCTGGAAGCAGGGAAAAAATTTTCTAAGAATACTCTCTTAAGGTCATCCCAGCTCATGATGGACCTTGGAGCAAGGTAATACAGCCAGTCCTTTGCCACTCCCTCTAAAGAATGAGGAAAAGCCTTCAGAAATATGTGATCCTCTTGGACATCTGGGGGTTTCATGGTGGAGCAAACAATATGAAATTCCTTCAAATGTTTGTGCGGGTCTTCACCTGCAAGGCCATGAAACTTTGGAAGCAAATGGATCAGTCCAGTTTTAAGAACATATGGGACATCCTCATCAGGGTATTGGATGCACAAGCTTTCGTAGGTGAAATCAGGTGCAGCCATTTCCCTTAGAGTCCTCTCACGGGGTGGAGGTTGTGCCATGTTCTTAGAATGTTCAAAATCAGAATGCTCAGAATCATAATGCTCAAAATTATAATGCTCAAAATCAGGATGTTCAAAATCACCAATAACAGAATGCACATATTCACCAGTAATGGAATGCTCAGGATGATCAAAAGGTATAAAATGATGCCTAACTAATCTATGAAATGTCCTATCTATCTCAGGATCAAAGGGTTGTAAGTAAGATGGATTGCCTCTAGTCATACACTACATTCAGCATGCACAACTAGTTGCCTTGTCATGGAAATAAAGGTGTAGGTTTGAACTACAGCTACCCTCAAATGATATCCAAATGACTTGAAATTTTGTGAGCAACCTTATAAAATGATGAGAAGATAGCACAAAAAATATCAGGCAAAAATTCAAAGTCTAACTATGGAAGCTAAAAAGGGTAGGTTAAGAAAAATAAGTGAATAAAACTTGAAAAATAAAAAACTTTTGACAGAATCACTATTTTTGGACGATGGAGACCTCAGCCGGCTTATGGACAAATACCATAGCATAGGAAATTTTTTTCTACCCCAAATACATATATAATAATTGCGATTCTGATAACCGGAGCAAAAGTTATGGTCGTTTGAAGTTTTGACAAACACAAAATTTGCTACTTTTTTGGAACTTTCAAATCTGACCAAACAAAAAGTTCTAGCTATTTTTCCCACAAAATATGGATTGAAAGAAGTTACCACAAAAAAATTCAGCCAAAAATAACAACCCTAGCTACTGAAACAAAAAATCCCAAATAATTCAGCATTGGTGGTCGCTAAAATCCGTCGCTACATGATTTCTACTACTACTCTGTTTTACCGCAAGCAAAAGTGGTCGCTAAGTCCGTCGCAAAACACCCAAGACTGAAACAGGGGAGGCGCTTAATAGGAAAACTAAAACAGAACACACACTAAACAAAATACCAGGACATTAAACAACACTAACACACATACTAACACAATACTAACAATTAAACATAAAACACGAAAGACTTAAACACTAACACAACACTAGCTATTATGAACCTTTGGACACTGCTTCCCGGCAACGGTGCCAAATTTGATCGAGACCGTACCCGAATCAAATAAACATGAAAATGCAGTAACTAGGAAGTGATCCTAGGTCGTTTCCCAACGAGCAATGATAAACCAAATGTTCATAATACACTTGCAGTAGCAGTAATAGTAACGATTGGGGGGGTTTGTTTGTTTTGTGATTTAAAGGACAGAACAAGTAAACTGGAATACGAAACTACTAATATTAAAAATGGGTTGTTTCCTCTGATTCAGAAGCCATTCTCTTATTCTGGGTTATGGAGAATTCGTCCCTAACAGTTAACCACTTAATCCAATCGTATTTCAATTTACTAAGCGAAAATCAACTTAGGATTGTCAATACGTGATTAGGCAACACATACACCAGTTAGCCCTTCTTCCATTAAGCATGAATGCAAGTTAGGCTCAGAGGCAATTAATCGAACACGAAGCGTGCACTGATTAATGTTCACGAATTTGGGTTAACTCGTGAAGGGGAAACTGCCAGGAAGCCACCTTATAAACGAAACCTCAAAGAGAGTTGGGCTTCGTCCTCAAAAGGAATCAACACCAGAAAATCTAGCCTTCCATAGATTCAAACAGAAAACGCAAATGAAACTAAAAGCAGAAACGTAAATGAAAGTAGAAGAAGAAACAAGAACGAAATTGTTATTAGAAGCAGAAAATGGAAAGTTGCATTAATAACGAAACAGTAGCATTCAAGCAGAAAAACGTAAAAACCCTCAACAAAGCTCTGAATAATGAACAACATAACAGAATAGCCCTGCACGAATCCCAAGGCTGCTATTTAAAAAGAGTCACTCAAAGTCACTGGGCCCTATTACAATACTCTGGCCGAAAACGAAATAAACACTAATCCACATAAAATAAAATTGCAAAATTTCCTAATTAGAAATTAACTAAGGTAAGTGCTGCTTTATTTGCCCTCTTCAAGTCCACAACCAAAATCCGGATTAAGCCCAATGTTTCATTAATTCCTGAAATTAGATTAAAAACATCAAATTAGCTAAATGAGCCCAAATAATAAAAATGCCTAATTAATTGACAATTAAAACCAATCGGTAATTAAAATGGTGCTAAAAGGGTTTAGAAAATAGAAGAAAATGATGGCACATCATTGACAAATGCGTTTATCTACGGACACAAGAGCTCAAAAGACTATCTCTTCTTACCCACCATGCATTGGGTATCATGGTTTGTTTACAGACATTACCATGGTGCCCAATGCATGCAATTAAGAAGGCGATATAGACTTTTCGGCTTCCCGTGATGAAGATGACGAAAACAAATGCACAACATGAGCAATGACACGACATGAGTATGCATGCGGGAAAGTAATGACTATAGACAACAAAGGGCATGTGGTTGGTAGCTCAAAGAGAAACATGCTAAACGAATGAGCATGATAACGCAATGACTTAATGCCAAAATGCCATGTGTGAACATAATAACACGGTAAACATAGGAATGATGTACAAAATCATGACATCATAGAGATATAATGACTAAATCAAGGAAACAAAACATGGTGTGTTTGTTCTATGTCCCTAATTTAGGAACCTAATGGAAGGGATTAAAAGTTTCCTATTTAGTGACAACTCCCAAGGGTGGTCGTACATAACTTTCAAAGGTTTCTAGAGATATCAAACATTGTGGTGGTAGGGACTACTAGTGACAATGTATCATTAAAAGAGGAAAACTCTAGATGAGGCTTCAATGTTATCAAGCGAGTCGGAGACCCAGCATGACCACAGGTCGACCTCCACTTCCTATGTCTTACACAGACTCGGGTATAGGGTCTAATAACTCACCGTGTGTGCAAAGGTGTAGGTATCATGTGTGCATATAACAAACAAATATTTCTAATTATGCATATAATAGGTAGACAGCCACACACCAAACACAAAAGCATAGAAAAAGGGTTATATATATATGGACAAAACAAGACCATAAAAGAGAAAAAGGGAAACTAAATAAAGAAAAGGTCACGATAAGACATTGCATACAGATTAAATGGCTTAACTCTCTAACAAAAACTTCCCCAGTGGAGTCACCAACTGTCGCAACCTACCCTTCAACGGGAGCGCAAGGCGATATAAAAAGGAGCGTCTTCCAAAAAGGAAAATGTGCGGGAGTCGCCTCCAACGTTTATTTGAGGAAAACGTTAGAAAAACCAAACAGAAGTCTGTGGATTTTTGAAAATAAGGATTCGGGAGTTGTTTATGCATGGGTAAGGTATTAGCACCCCACGCGCTCTTCACAAGGGACAACAGCCTTTAATCGAGTGTGCAAAATTGTAACTTCAATATTATTTATTTTCCCTTTTTATATTTTTTATTTTTTTGGGGTCGACAAGGGTGTTGCCCTTGCTCTTACGTATCCTCAGGTGCGATGAGGAATTCAGACCTACGTAGTTCTTTAAAGCGAGAAAGTTGTGTGTTGAGTTGATTTTAGGTTTTTGAAAGATTCATTTTAACTAACAAGAACCAAAAGAGATCGTTAAGGCGTTGGACCTTGAATGATCTCAAGTGACTTTAATGGAGAAAAATTCAGTTACATGTTGATCTTACCTTGGTTTCGTTCATTAACTTTCAATCTCTTTAAAAAGATGATTTACGACATTAATGAACGGTTGAAATTTACTTTACAAGAAGAAAAGCGATTACTGATGGTAGAAGAATGAGATGAAGATGCGCAAAGCAACAAAGAGGACCCCTAAGGGTGCATAGACTGTATCCAAATATTTAAAACAAATACTAACCGGATGACGAACGAAGAACACCGAATGAAGAATGATGTAAAAGTCGATTATGGTCGCAATGTGGTAGCGCCTCGACCTTGTTTTTCTCTTCTTTCTTCTTCTTCTCTTTGATTTCTCTCAAAATCCTCTTAATACTAAATGTTCAACCCCTTCCTCAGTCTCCCTCACACCTATTTATAGTAAAAAAAAGGCACTTGGTGGACTTGAAGCTCGCCTAGGCGAGTTGGTTACTTCAACCTTAAGCCATTTGGGGGGCCAGGAGAGCCAAAGGCTAGCCTGGGCGAGCCAGGGTCTAGAAAAAACCATGAAAAGACCCTTTTGCCCCTCCCTTTTAGTATCTTTCACACCCTTGACCAAAACATCGAATGATCTTTCGTCTTGCGCGGTAACTGGTGTCAAACAGCTCAATTTGGCTAGCGAGAATCAAAATATCCATGAATGATTGTCCTTGGACAAAATTAGGGTCTGACAGAAAATTTTTCCACTCCCAATGTATGCAATCAATAAAACCTAACATACCTGGAAACCCTTGTCCATCTCCAATTTGTAGTAGGCGATTGATGTCATTGTTGTTGGGTCTTCTCAAGTACTCTTGTCCAAATATCTCATTGACACCCTTTACAAATTTTTGTAAGCTTTGGGTTGCAGTGCATTCGCCAATTCTAACGTACTAATCCATACAACAGCAAGTGATCTATATACCAGTATACGAATAGCTGCAGTGCACTTCTATAATGGTGAGAGACTCATTCTACCAACAACATCAGGTCTCATTTGGAAATATTCATCGTGATTACTAAGAGCTTTGACAATTTGAATGAACAGTTTTTGCCGCATTTGGAACCTACGTCGGAATTAGTCTCTATGTATGCCATATTTTTTGAGAAGTAGTCATTCATCAATCGTAGATGTCCATCTTCATGATTATGATTAATGGTTGTTCTAGACCTTTTGTGTTGACTGTTGTTGCCTCGTTGTTGATGTATCGCACGTAAGTAGCTCATGATTTTTTCATCACTATTGTCGTCGAGTGTTTCATAAATAATTTGTTTCCAAACTCTGTCAAAGTCATTATTTTGACCTGTTGTATGAATTATTGATTGCATAAAAAAGTGAAAAAAATACTATTTGAAGGATACATACAACAATGAATTAGAATTGAACAGTTAAACAACAAATTATACAACGAATAGTTTCATAACAACTAGTCTTATAACGGTCAAGTTTCACAAATAAAAAAAATTGAACAAATTAAAATATAGTTATAAATTAAAAAAATACAAGCCAAACATGATTCCTAAAAATAAAAATTAAAAGATGGTCACAACAAATTAAAACTACCTAACAAATTAATACTTGATTTCTAGTTTATGCCCAATTATTTTACAAAAGGCTTGATGGTCTTCGAGTTGAGTTTCAGACATTGTAAATGTGTCCTTCATTAGAATGTTGTACTACATCTTTTTCAATTGTTTCTCCCTTAAGGCTGCTAGTTTGGTGTTGAGAACATTTCTTTCCCTCATTGCTTCCTTAACACCAATCAAGTCCACAGGATTGGTAGATGTTCCTACTCTTTCCCCTTACTCTTCCTTTTGGCTACCTTTTGCCCCATTGGACGGACAATTGGAGACGGTGTTCTAGCTCCAGCATCTTTGACTAGTGTTTCTAGATTAGATGACTATGAATATGCCCTAGATGCGGAATTCTTCATCCTTTTAGAGCAATTTTTAGAAAATTGCCAAAATTGCTTCCTTCGTCTTCATTCCAAATAATATATGTATTAAGCATGACATTGTTATTCGTGCAACCACTTTTCATCAATGTTATGACTTGCTTGTAATTTTCTGTGATAAAATTTAACTCAGATTAAGTTTGGAGAATAGAATTGGCAAATGAAAAATGATAATGAAAATTGGGTGTATAAATTTTGTGTGTATTGAACCAATTTATATATTGTTTGTGTGTGTAACAACAAATTTTTTTCCCCAGTTACTGTGATGCTTCTTACTTCCAATTTTTCTTTCTCGTTCTAGTACAACAATGGTCATTATGTTCATAGTAATGGTCATTGTGTACACAGTGCCTGTGTGACATCCTGGAAATTTCTACTCGGAATTTTTGTAAACGGTGCATTTTGAATGGCTATATATATATATATATATATATATATATATATATATATATAAGTATTATTTAGTGTATGTATATAATTATATATTCCTGGTAGAAGTAGGTATTTTGGGGGAAAGATACGTGGGTTAGGCTAATTAAGGAAGAGAAATCCATAACTGGATGGGTATAGGTTAATTCTCAATTAATTAGTCTAAAAATCATCGTTTTGCGTGCAACTTAAAATTTAACAAAACCAACCTCTGAACCACGCTCGGGGTTTCATTCTGAGCATTTTGATATATATATATATATATATATATATATATATATATATATATATATATATTGCTTACTTTCGAAAACTGGCCCCGACGGGTGTAGAGAAACGCGAGGGACTGAAACCAGAGAAATGGTGTCGCAACCTACCCTTCGGCGGGAGGGCGACGCGTGACTCGCGGGATGCGTGTTCCACGAAAGGAATGCGCGCGGAGTCGCCACCAACGTTTATTTGAGGAAAACGTCGGAAAAACTGGAAAAGACGCGATCTACGAACTTTTAAGTGAAAGGTTCGGGTGTTGTATTTACGCACGGGGAAGGTGTTAGCACCCCATACGTTCGTCACAAGGGACGGCAGCCTTTAATCGAATGTGCAAACATGCCTTTGATTTTTACGTTCCCTTTTATGTCCTTATATCCTTTATACCCTTTTTATATTTTTTTCTTTTTTGTGGTCGACAAGGGTGTTTCCCTTTGCTCCTACGTATTCCTCAATTTGGGATGAGAAAATTAGACCTACGTAGTTCTTTCTTATCAAGTGATTCTTTTTACTTAAGTGGTGATCATTTTAAGGCGTTGGACCTTAAAAATGATCCATTTTACTTAGTGAGAAATTGAAATGACAAACTTCAAAAGCCTATTTTTTATGGACGAGCTTGACTAGGCGAGTTGATTTTAGCCTTAGTTTCACATTAGTTATTAATCAATTCGATTAAGAATGAGAAATCCCAAAGAGAAAACGCCCGATTGATTTTCCACTTTATTTTGCTAAAAGATGTCTTTGAGAAAACGCAGAGATACCACTACGGGTACATAGAATGAATCGAAAAGCTTGATTCGAGGTACTTACCCATTGAAGATCGAAGAACGATGAAGAACGAATGAAGAACGTCGAAGAACGGTCGAAACCTTCGCGAAATTCTTCACGGAAAACGTTACGGAAACGTTTCGGAAGCGCCTCGGCTTAGATTTTCTTCACGGAAACAATTTTTCCAAGCAAATTCGAAAGAGAGAGAAGTGCCTAAGGGGCTGAACCCTTTTCTTCTTCACTTCCTCCCTTATTTATAGCAAAATAGGGGAGGTGGTTGCCGCCCAGCTCGCCCAGGCGAGCCAGGTTGCTTCCTCCAGAAGCAACAGCCTTCTGGAGGAATATTCTGGAGGGCCCAAGTGGGCCTGGGTGCTATTTGCACCCCCATTTTTACTAAGTACACCCCCCTCTGCTTTTTTTGGTGATTCTTTTTTCGTAAAGTTACGGAAACTTACGAATTTCGTAACGATACTTGTTTTCTTTCCGTAATGTTACGGAACCTTGCGGATTACATAATCATCCCCTTTTTGACTTACGGAATGTTACGGAACCTCACTTAATTATGCAACGATGCTTCCATTTGATTTCCGGTGTGTCACAGAAACTTATAGATTGTGCATCAATATTTTTTTTGGTTTTTCGGCATGTCCTGAAATTTCACAAATTGCCTAATGATGGATGCCAAGCACCTCACAAGGACCAAAGAAAGGTCGCATGTCATCAAGCAAAGGTCCCCGGACGAAATTAGGGTATGACAGTTGCCCCTCTTTACTTGTCTTTTATTGGAGATAAAAGGGAAGTAAAGATAAGACACTAATTTCGTTCCTCTCGATTTGACGAGAGTCGCTGGTGACCATAAAATCTCCACATGCAAATGACTTGTTGTTCCCGGAATTTCACAAATTGCCTAATGATGGGTGCCAAGCACCTCACAAGGACCAAAGAAAGGTCGCATGTCATCAAGCAAAGGTCCCCGGATGAAAATTAGTGTATGACACTAATTTCGCTCCTCTCGGTTGACGAGAGTCGCGGGTGACCATGACTTGTCGTTCCCGGAATTTCGCAAATTGCCTAATGATGGGTGCCAAGCACCTCACAAGGACCAAAGAAAGGTCGCATGTCATCAAGCAAAGGTCCCCAGACGAAAATTAGTGCATGACACTAATTTCGCTCCTCTCGGTTAACGAGAGTCGCGGGTGACCATAAAATTTCCGCATGTAAATGACTTGTTGTTCCCGGAGGAACAAAAGGTGCAGAAGACTATGTCAGTCTCTGCATGCTATCAAGCGTTCTGTCTTACAGATAGCAAAAGAATGTTTATACGGATAACCACTCGGGTATTTCCGCGTATCATCGGGCCCGCCGCCTCTGGATGACACAAGGGTGCGGATAACCGTAAGGTATCTCCGCGTATCATCGGGCCCGCCGCCTCTGGATGACACAAGGGTGCAGAATGACCAAATTTTGTCTCAGCTTGCCATCGGGCCCGCCGCCTCTGGATGACAAAAGGGTGCGGATAACCATAAGGTATCTCCGCGTATCATCGGGCCCGCCGCCTCTGGATGACACAAGGGTGCAGAATGACCAAATTTTGTCTCTGCTTGTCATCGGGCCCGCCGCCTCTGGATGACACAAGGGTGCGGATAACCGTAAGGTATCTCCGCGTATCATCGGGCCCGCCGCCTCTGGATGACACAAGGGTGCGGATAACCGTAAGGTGTCTCAGCTTGTCATCGGGCCCGACGTCTCTGGATGACACAAGGGTGCCTAATGACCAAATTTTGTCTCTGCTTGTCATCGGGCCCGCCGCCTCTGGATGACCAAAGGGTGCGGATAACCGTAAGGTATCTCCGCGTATCATCGGGCCCGACGACTCTGGATGACACAACGGTGCTGAATGACCAAATTGATATCTCCGCGTATCATCGGGTCCGCCGCCTCTGGATGATACAAGGGTGCAGAATGACCAAACTTGGTCTCTGCTTGTCATCGGGCCCGCCGCCTCTGGATGACAAAAGGGTGCGGATAACCATAAGGTATCTCCGCGTATCATCGGGCCCGCCGCCTCTGGATGATA
>NC_016090.4:16174937-16191031 GCF_000004515.6 Glycine max | reverse complement strand
GAGTGAAAAACAATGCGTTTACCGAGGAAGGAGAGTCTGCTGATGAAATCCCCCATAACCTTAACTGAGATTTTGGATGTTAGCATTTCGTTTCTAAATGAACATTTAGAGGAAACACTGGGTCCGACAAAAATAGAAGAAAATCACTCAAAGTGTATCAATCTCGCACAGGTAGGTGTTTCATCCTAATTCCGAACCATAGATATGTCATGACTTGACTTTGCAAATTATTTCCTATCAAATCAAAAATTACATGCGTGATCATGAATCAATAGGGCTTCCCTTGGGAATGGGTTCTTTTGGTGGGTTTTTTGGCTTTTGTGTGTTTTTGGCTTTTGATTTTTTTGTTGGCTTTTTCTTTTTCTGTTTTTGTTTAGTGCGGGGCGAAAAAGTCGCTAGCGCACGGGATTTTGGTTGGTAATCAAACGGAGAAGACCATTTTAGGTCGTGGTTTCCTTTCCTTCTTTTTGTTCATTTGGTGACAATTCTGTATTGTTCAGATATTGTCTGGTCAAAAGACCTTTCTGCACATTTCTTCTAGTTTCTTTGATCAAGAACTTTCTTTCCTTCCTTTTTTACTTTCTCCCATTCTTTGGTTGGGAATTTTCTTTCTTTTCTTTTTGCTTTCTCCCACTCTTTGATTGGGAATTTCCTTTCTTTCCTTTTTGCTTTCTCCCACTCTTTGATTGGGAATTTCCTTTCTTTTCTTTTTGCTTTCTCTTTGATTGGAAATTTTCCTTCTTTCCTTTTTTGCTTCCGAGGGTAAGGATTATAGTGAGTCATGATTTTGGCTCAAGGTTTGTAGAATGGCTAGACATGATACATGTCGGGGTTTGGTTTGGCTCAAGGATAAAAGGGGTGCCCCACATTATTTCCATGACACAAATGCAAAAATGATGATTTGGAAACTTTATGCAAAACTGGTCATGCATGCACCTATGCGGACACTCAAGTGTCAAATTTTTATGGTCATGTGATGCTAGGGCTCAGGATTCATTTCCTCTATTTTAGTCAACCCAATGTTTCCAAAATATGTTCTTTTATCCATTTGTGCATTCATCCAAGTCCATTTCGGGCGTCCGGGAAAATTTCACAGCATTCACCCTTTAGGTGTACACACATTTTTTTTCCAAAAACTAGCTATGATCAGCGAATTTTTCTTCAAAGAAAACTTGGAAGTCATCTCTTTTCAAAAGCATGTTGGTTTTTCAGCTAGACAACTTATTTTTCTTTTTTCTCTCTTTTTTTCTTCTTTTTTTTTATTTGTTTATTTCTTTTTCTTGTTTGTTTTTTTTTCTTCTCTTTTTTTTTCATGAGGTATTTTGCTATATACATGCATATCCAAGGTATCTTGCTACCTAAACATACATATATATGTTTTGTAAGGTATTTTTGCTATATACATGCATATCCAAGGTATCTTTCTACCTAAACATACATATATATTTTGTGAAGTATTTTTTGTTTACATACATGCATATCTAAGGTATCTTTCTACCTAAACATACATATATATATTTTGTGAAGTGTTTTTTGTTTACATACATGCATATCTAAGGTATTTTTCTACCTAAACATACATATATATATTTTGTGAAGTGTTTTTTTGTTTACATACATGCATATCTAAGGTATTTTCACTACCTAAACATACATATATATGTTTTGTAAGGTATGACTACCTTCCGAGCTTGCGCTTGTTTTATTTAAATTCCCAGGATCATGAGCAACTAGGTGCGTCCTACTATAAAAAGTGATCAAATAGCAGGCAGAAATTTAAAAGGTACTAGGTTGCCTCCTAGTAGCGCTTCTTTAACGTCTTGAGATGGACGCCTTATGACTTGTCGGTCACTGACCTAGTACTTTGCTTACCTTTGGCTTTGGACTTGGTCGCCTATTGGTCGGCCATGTGGTGTAGGCAATACTCAAACCTTTTTGTGGATGAGCAGAGGTGAACTCTAGAGGTGATGGCGGTGCGTCTGTTGCCCGCTGCCGGCCATCGCCAGGCTGCTGTGGTGTTTCGCCCTGCGCCTGCCTGGAGACGCAGAACTTCTTGATGAAAGCTCGATTGGTCCCTGCAAACAATAGATGAAATCAGAAATCAGTTGAGCGATGTGCATACTTACCTATGATGACATAACCTTGCCGGGGGGGTACGGGCACCCTATAGGACTGATAGAGGCCCGTAACCAGAGCTGGAAACCCCAGGGCCCTGTTGGACTTTTCCGGGTCCACTGGGTGTCTTTGTGGGTGCGATCCCTGCAAACAATAGATGGTATCAGAAATCAATTGAACCATATGCATACTTACCCATGTCGGGACGACACAGACCAACTGATACTTTTGCAGGGGGAGATTGGCATTGCGGTCGCTGGGCAGAATGTTGCTAAGTAGCAATGTCATCTATATCTGTGTAAGAGTGGTCATGTTGGTGCGCATGATCCGCACTCGTCTCTTTGCAGCGGCACGGGTGAAATCTTGCCCCGGTATGCATAGTAGCTGTGTGATAGCCTCCCTCTCTGGTTGTGCTCGCACAGTTGGCCGTCCTCCAATATCAGGGGGTGGCCCAGGAACCGTTAAAAGGAAACTACTGGTCCCTTAACCGGGAGTGCAAGTCTTGGTTAAGCATTTAAGGATAGAGGACCTTAAATTCTCTTAAGGTGCGGATGTGGAGCACACTGAAAATGAGGACACGTAGCCCTCTAAAGGTGAGGGCGTGCAACCCTCTCAAGGCGAGGATGTATAGTCCTCTGGAGGTGAGGGCGTGTAGTCCTCTCAAGGTGAGGGCGTGCAGCCCTCTGTTGGCGAGGACGTGTAGTCCTCTAAAGGTGAAGGCGTGTAGCCCTCTGTTGGCGAAGACGTGTAGTCCTCTAAAGGTGAGGGCGTGTAGCCCTACGAAGGTGAGGACATGCAGTCCTCTGATGGCGAGGGCGTGTAGCCCTCTGAAGGTGAGGACGTGTGGTCCTCTAAAGGTGAGGGCGTGTAGCCCTACGAAGGTGAGGACATGTAGTCCTATGAAGGTGAGGGTAACTAGTACCCAAGGCAAGGGCGAGTAGCCCTCTCAAGGCGAGGACGTGTAGTCCTCTGGAGGTGAGGGCGTGCAGCCTTCTGATGGTGAGGACATGTAGTCCTCTCAAGGCGAGGACGTGTAGTCCTCTGGAGGTGAGGGCGTGCAGCCCTCTGATGGTGAGGACATGTAGTCCTCTCAAGGCGAGGACGTTTAGTCCTCTCAAGGTGAGGACGTGCAGTCCTCTGAAGGCGAGGATGTGTAGTCCTCTAAAGGTGAGGGCATGTAACCCTACGAAGGTGAGGACATGTAGTCCTCTGAAGGTGAGGGTAACTAGTACCCAAGGCGAGGGCGGGTAGCCCTCTCAAGGCGAGGGCGGGTAGCCCTCTCAAGGCGAGGACGTGTAGTCCTCTGATGGTGAGGGCATGCAGCCCTCTGATGGTGAGGACATGTAGTCCTCTCAAGGCGAGGACGTGTAGTCCTCTCAAGGTGAGGGCGTGCAGCCCTCTGTTGGTGAGGACGTGTAATCCTCTAAAGGTGAGGGCGTGTAGCCCTACGTTGGCGAGGACGTGTAGTCCTCTCAAGGTGAGGGCGTGCAGCCCTCTGTTGGCGAGGACGTGTAGTCCTCTAAAGGTGAGGGCGTGTAGCCCTACGAAGGTGAGGACATGCAGTCCTCTGATGGCGAGGGCGTGTAACCCTCTGAAGGTGAGGACATGCAGTCCTCTGATGGCGAGGGCGTGTAGCCCTCTGAAGGTGAGGACATGCAGTCCTCTGAAAGTGAGGACACACAATCCTCTTAAGGTGAGGGCGTGCAGCCCTCTGTTGGCGAGGAGTGTAGTCCTCTGAAGACCAGGGTACTAGTACCCGAGGGTCCATCCTTATGAGAAAGCAAGAGATCGACTCATCGAGAGAGCCGGTCATCCCAAATTCAAAAGATTTGGACATTTAGATGTAGGGAATCTATGTAGTTAACATGATTTTGAGGGATGCAAATGCATGCAACCTTTGTTGTGAAATTTGGGTAAATGCGGACTTTATATGAAACAATGCAATGTAATGGAAAGTTGTACAATGTTCATGGCATTCTTTCCCTATTTTGTGATTTTGATTTTGATTTGATTTTTTTTTTTTTTTGGAAAACACAGATTGACTGCCCTTTTGAAAAAGGTGATAATTCATGCAACCTCATCCTATCTTTTTGCAAATCTCTCCGGGAACTCCCTCAGAGTGTATGTTCTTTTTGATTTAGTCACTTGACCATTTTGGAGTGACGGCAATGGAGTCGTTTGATGTTTAATCAATCCATTGAAATCCTAGGGTTTGTCCCCTTTTTTTTGTTAAAAACATCGATGGGTGAGAACTTTTGATCGGCCCCTATGTTCACTTGAGGCTCATGCACGGTGCCCCTCATTGCCCCAGTGTAAGGCTTTGAGGTACCAATCGTTGTCATTCGTCATGACCTTGTAGCTGGGAACCTATTGAGTGAGAACTTCTAATCTGCCCCTAGGTTCGTTTGAGGTTTATGCATGGGGCCTTTCATTGCCCCAGTGTAGGGCTTAGAGGTACCAATTGTTGTCTTGTTTTCACAACCTCGTCGTGAGGAAGAATGAAAGACGCAATTGATTCTTGCAAAAAGAATTTTCCAAGGACGAGAAATAGTTGAAGGATTTTTCAGCTGATGGATTAAGTCAAATGACTCCTATGTAGAAGCAAGATGTTTTGATGTCTTGATGATGCTAAAGGATCAAGTTCTTCTAAGTTTTATTCAAGACAAGAATCCAAGAAAGTCAAGATATATGATCAAGTTGATTTCTAGAATCTTTTGGAAGAAGTTTCCAAATTGAAAAAACAAAAGGTTTGACCAAAGAATTCTATCATTTCAAATTGAGATTTGCTCTCCGGTAATCGATTACCAGCAGCTGAAAATGTTTATAACAGTCACTAGAAATTTGAATTCAAAATTTATAATGTGTAATCGATTACACATGGATGGTAATTGATTACCAGCAATTTATTCAAATTTTAAAGCCTGTGATCTATTACACAAGTCTTGTAATCGATTACCAGAGGAGATTTTCAAAAAATAATTTCCAAGAGTCACATCTATTCAAATGGTTTATGAATGGCTATCAAAGGTGACTTGGAAACACGAATTTAAAGAGAGTTTTCATTGCCCACAAAGTTTATCCTCTCAAAAGATTAAGAGTTTTTCTGAACTGAACTGTCTTATCCTCTCAAAAAGATTCCTTGGTCAACCACTTGCATATTCAATAAGGAATTTTGATTGATCTTCATTGTACAATCTATCCCTTTTAAGAGAGATTTCTTCTTCTCTTCTTCTTACTTCTGAAAAGGGATTAAGAGACTGAGAGTCTCTTATTGTAGAGGATTCTTGAACACAAGGGAAGGGTTGTCCCTGTGTGGTTCATACTTTGTAAAAGGAGTTTTACAAAGAGAGTGGAAAATCTCAAGTGGGTTTCTTGAGGACTGGACGTAGGCGTGGGAAGTGGCCGAACCAGTATAAATCAAGTTTGCATTCCTCTCTTCCTTTAAACTTCTTTTATTGCTATTTATCTTTTGCTTTAAAGAAGTTTATTTTGATTTGTCTTTTGAGTAATTCATGTTAAGGGTGCATTGTTAATCCAAAAAGAAAGAGTGATAGTTCAATTGGGGAATAGTCTTTGCATCTTAATTCAACCCCCCTTTTTCTTAAGGTAACTGAGGCCATTTGTCCAACATCCTATTCTTGACAACTCGCTTCTCTAAGAAGACAAACTTTCTGGAATGATAAAATGAAGTCACATGAACGTCTATATTTTTACTTGAAAACACAGTCAATCAAATGCCTTTTTATTTTTTTTTATTTTGAAACTTATTTTTTTATTTTGAAACTTATTTGTTTTGAACTTTACTCGTTGTTTTACGGCACCTCCACCAACGTGCAAGACGAGTAATCTCTGATTGAACAGTCTTGGAAGTCAACACTCAGGAGCGCAGGTCGCTTGAGCAAATAGACTAATGGCTTGCACCCACATTCCGGTGAAAGTTGAATAAGCAAACATGCGTTTGTGAGAGGATGAGGGACAAGGATGTCCATTTTATCCATATCATTTAGCATTGTAACTGTGGTTTATAATAATGGCATAAACTTGAAAATCCTGATGAGTCATAACAACAGCTTCCAGAATTGCCCCATGTATGGTGTTGCTTGTCAATGTTATGATTCAACAAGCGATTCTCCTCAAATTTCAGCCAGCCCGTATCAATTAGACTTCACACTTTATGCTTTGGGGTCATACAATGCTCAATGGAATGCCCCAGGGCTCCTCCACGATAAGCACACGTTGCGTTCGAGTCGTATCCTCAGAAAAATGGAGGTTGAGGAACCTTGGTTGGGGTTATGGCTACCATTGAATTATTGAGTGGATATGGGATCAAGTTTAGCATATGACAACGGAATTTGGGGTGAACCCTACAGGCTTTATGCTGCAAAATTCCTTTTTGTTGGTGTTTTTTTGGTTTGTGCTAAAGGTGGTCTTCGTCATTGGAAGTGCGATAGACAGGCTTTGTGGTTGATTTAGGGATGGCCTTTGTGGATAACTGGGTGGTGGGTAAGGAGGAGGTTTGTTATTGACTGAGTAATGACATTGTTGGGTTTGGTGGGAAACTTGGCCGTATAGGAATGGCAGTCACAACATGGGTTTCTCCCTCTTTCTCACCCTCTTCATTTGCCCCAGTTTTCTCAGTCGTCCTAGTAGGATGATCAAATTTGCCTCTTTTCGGACCCACATCGATCCTTTCACTGGCGAAGACCAAATCCGCAAAGCTTTGAGGGTGCGTAGCCCACCATCTTTTCATAGTAGAGTATCGATAATGTGTCTACCATCACGATCATCGTCTCCCTTTCCATCATTGGGGGTACCACTTGGGCCGCCAGATCCCTCCACCTTTTGGGCGTGTTCTTTGAAAGATCCGTCCCCCTTTTTGCAAATGTTTTGTAGTTGCATCCTATCTGGAACCATATCAAAATTGTACTGATACTGCCTAACAAAGGCAACCATTAGGTCCTTCCAAGAATGGACTCGGGAAGATTCCAAGTTAGTGTACCAGGTAACAGCTACCCCAGTAAGACTTTCTTGGAAGGAATGTATTAGCAATTCCTCATCTTTTGCGTATTCTCCCATCTTCTGACAATACATCTTTAGATGGTTCTTGGGACAAGTAGTCCCCTTGTACTTGTCAAGGTCCAGCACCTTGAACTTGGGAGGGGTGATGATATTGGGTTCTAGGAACAACTCTTTTAGGTTAGCAAAGGCATAATCTTCACCTCCTTCAATGGCCCTGAGCCTTTCCTCTAGATGATCCAACTTTCCCATTTCTGCCATAGCATGAGGGTTTTTACTTGTCGTGGAATGCAAGAGGTGTAGTTGTGGGTGATACTGAGGGCCTTCCAAAGGGTTTTGTAGGGGTATACCACCAACTGCTTGCCCTTCCGTGGCATATCCGAGGCAAGGCTCGAAGTCGGCTAGATTGTGGTGGGGAATTTCATGTGTCCCCCCCACGGTTTAAGAGACATGTGCATGATCAGTTTGGGGTTGTTGGCTCTCAATGGGTATAGGAGTGGAGTTATTGACATTCTTATTGGGAGTGTACGCCACTTTGGGTGGCGTATAGTTGAGAGGCAAGCCATATGGCGGGAAGGCGTGCTCGTTTTGAATTTGTACATTATGGGGGCTGCCCGTACTTCCCAAATCTTTGCCTACCATATCTGAGGTTGGATGATTCATTTGGTTGATGCCGGATGGGGACATCAGGTTCACCTTAGCAACAACGCTGGTAGAGGCAATTGCAACCGCATTGGCTTCCATTATCTTCTTCACGCTCATCATGGCCTCCATCATTGTGGCCATTTTCTCTTTAATGGCCTCCATGTCGGCCTTCATCTTCTCTTGTATCTCCTCTACTTCACCCATTACTCTAGCTCTAGCACAAGTTCGGTGAGGACGCCGTAAAGCATGTTTTTTTTTTTTGATAACAATGATTAAGTTCATTTTATTTTATTTTATTTTATTTTTCAAGGAAAGAATGCAATGAGCAATGCAACCAATGAAAAGCATGGATGTATGCGAATGATGTACAGTTGAAGATTGCGAATTTTTACGCAGGATATGGGGTTGAATCAATTTAGATTTTCAACATGGTCCATGACATCTTTGTCAAGGTGAAACTGGAAGTAACAAGGACATCAACAATCCTAAATATGTTTGGCAGTAGACGAAGCAGTGATGTGACTCGATTCATCTTTTGCCCCAATTTTGCAAGACGGTTACTTCCATATTTTGACTTGATGAACCTTTTTATAAAAGCATGAGCTTGGTTCAACCCTATAATCCAAGGAATGGCAATTCTGATCGCCAATACTTCAACAACATCTCATAGGGATGAATGACTCGGGCATACTTTAAGCTATGCATGGAAAATGTAATTATGAAATTGAGATGCCCGAAGAAACACCATTTCCTAGTTAACCATGCATTGGGTACCATGTTCAATTATTTTGTTTTGTTGTTGTGTGTTTTTTTTTTTAGAAATGGGTTTATGATCCCAACATGGTTGGCTCATGGTGCCTAACACATGCAACTAAGAATGTAGTGTGAAGTTTCACGCTTCCCCTTTTTTTTTTGTAGAGGAAAACACAAGGATGAGCAAACATGAAAACAAATGGTATGCAATTTTGCAGATCAAAAAGTTTGTTGAACGCATATGCATGATGATGCCATGACTCATGCAAAATGTGAGGCTGGAATATGATAACGGACAAATGCAGGAACGATATGTTCATTATGATGTTATGAAGAGATGCTTATGCGATGCATGATATGAATGCATTTTACGGACACGAGAGCCCGGAAAATTATCTCTTCTTACTTGCGCATTTGGGGGCGCAGTGCCCCATGTGTACAATTAAGAAGGTGATATGGACCTTCTGGCTTCCCGTGACAAAGGACGAGACCAACATACAATGCATGCTAGAGATAAAATGTGGGAGTGACTTGATTCGCACTGATTTTTGGAGTAAAAACGTGGGATAAACTCATTTTTTTCAAAAAGTTATAACTAATCAAGATCTGAGTGACAATACAAACTTCCTAGCAGTTTCTAATCATATGGTCCATTAAGTCTATCATATGCTGACAATAGCTGAGAAGTCCGTGGATCTCCTCGGGGCGGAGTAGGTGTCCGCCACTGCTTTGGCCTTGGCTAGCAATGGGGAAGTTCTTGACTCCTGTTCAAAGTAAGAGCAAATCGGTCCGTCCACATTGTTGTCTCTTGGTGCAATGAATCAATTACTCTTTCCCTTGCTTCCCTTTCTGCTGATATCTTGGCATACTCATCCTCTAGCCTTTGCTCGTGAGTCGCCGCTAGATTTAGCTTCTCTTTGCACTTATCGATGATGGCCCACATATTCCCTTCAGTCTCGCTTAACTGTTGGGACAAATTTCTTTTCGACCTAAGGCAGACCTTTAGCTCGTCCTTCAAGATCATGCCTTTGACCCGTGATGATTCCTTTCACCTCTTCGGAGCTTGAGCTCACTATTGCTGCCCTATAAAGCCCCTCAAAACTTTCCTTTGGTCGTGTTCTTCCTTTCGGGCCTTCTTGGTTTCTCATTCCAAGGCTTCATCGGTGGCCATATTGACATCCCTTAGTTCATCATACTCTTTTCAGACTTTGATGGCTATGGACTTGAACTTCTCTTCGACTACCCAGGCTCTTTCAAGCTCTGCCTTTAGGGCTTGTACCTCATCACTTTCTTCCGAAGCTTTAACCTCATCGTCTCTCACAGTCTTTAGATTTGGGAGCCAATCCAATCCTTGTGTTCGGACTCTCAGCCACTTATGATAGCCGCCGATGATCCCATTACTGCTTCCCCTAAGCTCTCTGTCCTTTCTTCACGCCGCATCCCATGCCTTGCGAACTCCTTGGAGTACCCTCGCGTTGTGGTCACTGAAACCTCGTGCGATGAAAGGCGTGATGCTTTCGTCTGATGGTACTCCTCTCATGGGACAGCCAAGCTGTCTTATGGCGAGGACGGGATTATAATTAATACAACCCCTTGTTCCATCAAGGGAACATTTGGACATCCTTCGCATGAAGATAGAATCCTGATTCTTCCTTCCTTCTAGCGAGGGAACCAATTAACAGACGCCCCTCCATGTTAGCCAAGAGTTGGTCCCAATTCGCCTTTCCTTTTTCGACGCACGAGCGGTGACCTTGTAGCGGATAGACGGGCCTACCTTCTTGGAGAAAAGGGTGTGAAACCAGCCACACATAGAGAGCCAGTGCACAACAAACAATTCTTGTGCCGCTCTTTTCACATCCTCGGTCGAACGTGTCATACATGGCCAAAATGGCGACGACCGGGCTTTCCTTGCCATGATGAAAGGCGAGGAAAGCGTCAATCGCTGCTAGGTCCACTAACCCTTCCATATTCGGAAAGAGGACAACTCCAAAGATCAAAAGCGCCAAGATGTCAATAAAAGAAAGCCCATTCACCTTGATTTGCCAAGGCCTTTGCCCTTTCCTCCAAACACTTCCTTGGTACTCCGACTACCCCATTCCTGTTTTGCTTTACATGGTCCAACTTTTGTGCTGAGATTTTCACCACCTTGGCAACTCTTGTCGTGGAGGGATAGAACCCAGAGAAAAGATATGGCTTCCTTCCTCCCAGTGGGCATCCCAGGATTTCTTCAAACTCTTTCACAGTTGGCACTAGCTGGAAGTCCTCAAATGTGAAGCACCTTAGGGGCTGGTCATAATACTGGGAAAGGGATGCAATCGGTTCCATGGAGACTTCTACCCTAGCTAGGTCCCAAATCTTACCATAGGCTTTGCGGAAGGCTTGCCGTTGAAGTTGACCCATTAATTGCCCCAACTTTCGTAAACTGGTGACCTCTAAGCTCTTGATTTTGACTTGATAGAACCTCTTTTTAAGCGAAGGCTTTTGACTTGATCCCATGTTTTACTAAAGTGAAATAAAATCTAGTGCGAAACAAAACTCCTACATCTATCATGGGTGGAATGGATGAATGCATGAAGAAATGCATATGACACAGATGCAATTTACGAATACGGGAGCCCGAGAAATTGTTTCCTTCTTGGATACAACGTTTGGGCAGCATGGCACCCAACGTATGTTTTTTAAGAAGGTGACACGGACCCTCCGTCGGTTTGCTAAAGTGAGGGGATCAAAGACGAAACCCACGCATGATGCATATGCGAAAGGCACAACACGGGGATGTACATAGTACGACAATATTCACAAACAAATATAAGCAAAAGGGTATATGATACTTATGCATGGCAGTGTGAAAAATGGCACGCAGCGTGTTTGCTCCGTGCCCCTATTTAAGGGACCTATAAGGGAGAGAGCTAACTAGGCTTTTAGTGATAAACCCCAAGGTAGTCATATCTCTCTTGATGGTTTCTAGAGGTATCATCCCCTTCGAAGAACATACTGCAGCAGTAGGGACTACTAGCAACAATATGTTTTCAAAGAGAAAAACTCTAGATGAGGGTTCACTGTAATCAAGCAAGTCGGAGACCTAGCATGATCACGGATTCACCTCCACTCCTAATGTTCCCACGAACCCGGGTATAGGGCCCTTTTTCAACTCACCGTGTGTGCAAATAGTGTTAGTGTTTGTGTGCATCAAATGAATAAATATTTACCTCATGCATACAAAAAAAAAATGCACTAAAAGCATCAAAGAGTTATATATACAAGAACATAATAAGGGGAAGCCAACAAAGGAGTAAGTCATGGCAAAATTTGCACAAGATTAAATCGCCTAACTCTCTAAAAATAGTTCCCAGTGGAGTCGCCAACTGTCGCAACCTACCCTTCGGCGGGAGGGCGACGCGTGACTCGCGGGATGCGTGTTCCACGAAAGGAATGCACGCGGAGTCGCCACCAACGTTTATTTGAGGAAAACGTCGGAAAAACCGGAAAAGACGCGATCTACGAACTTTTAAGTGAAAGGTTCGGGAGTTGTATTTACGCACGGGGAAGGTGTTAGCACCCCATACGTCCGTCACAAGGGACGGCAGCCTTTAATCGAATGTGCAAACATGCCTTTGATTTTTACGTTCCCTTTTATGTCCTTATATCCTTTATACCCTTTTTATATTTTTTTCTTTTTTGTGGTCGACAAGGGTGTTTCCCTTTGCTCCTACGTATTCCTCAATTTGGGATGAGAAAATCAGACCTACGTAGTTCTTTCTTATCAAGTGATTCTTTTTACTTAAGTGGTGATCATTTTAAGGCGTTGGACCTTAAAAATGATCCATTTTACTTAGTGAGAAATTGAAATGACAAACTTCAAAAGCCTATTTTTTATGGACGAGCTTGACTAGGCGAGTTGATTTTAGCCTTAGTTTCACTTTAGTTATTAATCAATTCGATTAAGAATGAGAAATCCCAAAGAGAAAATGCCCGATTGATTTTCCGCTTTATTTTGCTAAAAGATGTTTTTTTTATTATTATATTATTTTTTTACCTCTTTTTGATTTCCAACGTGGTTACGGCACGACCGAACGGTCGGAATTCATTTTAACCGAAGTTAACGGATAATACAATTCAAACGTTCGGTGGAAATTTATTTTATTTTTAAGTTAAGCGAGAAATGACTTAAGTAAAATGGCTTAAGCACGTCAAGAGGGGGTATGAAAAGTAAACAAAACGAGAATAAAAATGCACGGAACACAATGTGGACCACTACGGGTACATAGAATGAATCGAAAAGCTTGATTCGAGGTACTTACCCGTTGAAGATCGAAGAACGATGAAGAACGAATGAAGAACGTCGAAGAACGGTCGAAACCTTCGCGAAATTCTTCACGGAAAACGTTACGGAAACGTTTCGGAAGCGCCTCGGCTTAGATTTTCTTCACGGAAACAATTTTTCCAAGCAAATTCGAAAGAGAGAGAAGTGCCTAAGGGGCTGAACCCTTTTCTTCTTCACTTCCTCCCTTATTTATAGCAAAATAGGGGAGGTGGTTGCCGCCCAGCTCGCCCAGGCGAGCTCAGCTCGCCCAGGCGAGCTCAGCTCGCCCAGGCGAGCCAGGTTGCTTCCTCCAGAAGCAACAGCCTTCTGGAGGAATATTCTGGAGGGCCCAAGTGGGCCTGGGTGCTATTTGCACCCCCATTTTTACTAAGTACACCCCCCTCTTTTTTCGTAAAGTTACGAAAACTTACGAATTTCGTAACGATACTTGTTTTCTTTCCGTAATGTTACGGAACCTTGCGGATTACATAATCATCCCCTTTTTGACTTACGGAATGTTACGGAACCTCACTTAATTATGCAACGATGCTTCCATTTGATTTCCGGGGTGTCACGGAAACTTACAGATTGTGCATCAATATTTTTTTTGGTTTTTCGGCATGTCCTGGAATTTCACAAATTGCCTAATGATGGATGCCAAGCACCTCACAAGGACCAAAGAAAGGTCGCATGTCATCAAGCAAAGGTCCCCGGACGAAATTAGGGTATGACAAATGGCATGCAAATTGAGGTAGGATTTTAGTGTTTCAAAAGGTCAGATATTTCTCTTCATGTGGCTGAGCATGAGTCACATCAAGAGAAAAAGGTGGGCCCTTTTTGTTCCACTCAAAATGGGACAAGTGGCAAGTACTTTAGAAAATAAAATAATAGGAAAAGAGAAAAGCCTTTTTTAAAAAAACCAAAAAGCTGTGTTCTCTCTCTCTCCTCACTCAGAAAATTCAGAATCTTTCTCCCTCTCTCTCACGTAGCTTTCTTCTTCCTTTCTCACCCACCATTGTTGCCCAACAAAGCTCCAACCTTTGGTCACCATTTCTGCTCCAAATCGCAAAAGGAAGGCATTTTCGGAGTCGTGAAGCGCATCTCTACATGTGGGACTTTGAAATTTCAGGTTTGGATAGACTTCTTCTCACCTAAATTTTCGTGGGTATTGGGTTTTGGGAGATATGATGGGTAGTTTTACTAGGTTTATGTATTGTGGTAGTTATTGGTGAAGGAATTTGTTGAAAGCATGTTGAACTTGCCATGTTTGGTGTGAGTCAAGCTTACCCATTCTGTTTTAGGGTTTTTATGATGATGCTTGTGATGTTTATGTGCTGAAATTGCTGATGGAAAACTGCTAGGGATGAAGGGTAGAGTTAATCTAGGGTTAGAAAGTGAGAATGTAGTGTTATGAGTGGAAAAGTGTGATGCTTTGAGGGTTTGAAAGGCTAAATCTGGATTCAGTAGAAATTGGAGGTTAAAGTGAGTTAGTCCTAGTTTGAAATGTCATTTAGGACTTATGAGAAAGCTTGGGCTGTGCAAGAGAGAAAAACAAAAGACCAAAGTGAAGGCAAGAGCCATTTCTAGGGTAAAATTTGGGTGTTGAGGAGTCAAATTTTGATTTGGTGGAATTTTAGGCGTAAAACCAGTTTGAACAAGTTTAGATTAAGGTTATAGACTTGTGTGAGGTGAGAGTTTGCTCCAAATTTACCCCATTCTCATTTTCACTTCTCAAACCTTGAAAATCCACTAAATTGAGGGGTTTTAGATACCTAGATTTTGAGTTGCTTTGGTCTAAAGCTTGTACTTGGTTTAGACATGATTTATACATGATTTAGGACTTGTAGGATTCAATTTGGGCAAAATTGGATGAAGGCAAGATGGATTTCGAAAATCTGCACTTTATGCAGAATTTTGCTGTCAAATATGTGCAGCAGAATTTTGGACTGTGCAGAAAATGCTTGTGTATGGCTGGTTGTGGAAAGGGTAGTACATATTGGGTTCTGGACATTTGCTAGCAGATCCCAACGGTCAAAATGTAGACTTATGTACTAGAGACTTCCATTAAAATTTTCGAGTCGATCCAACGGTGAACGAATTGGAACGAAGGAAATGTTACTGGGGTCTTTAAGTAAGGAAAGCTGTGATATTGAATTGTGTTTTGGGCAGAGTTTTCTGCCTCTGCCCTGTTTTCTTGGTTGTGTTAGTTCATGATGCTTGGATGTTGAATTACTTGGATGTTGTGAAAGCTTGGGAGGATTGATGGGGACCCGGTGTTGAGAGGAACGAGGATAAGGGCTACGTGGGAGTACGTGAGCTCAGTGAAGGTGGGCAACTGGAGATGGTGGGTTTATGTGTGATTTGTGGATGTGGAGTGTTGACTCGCACCATCGCCCGACCGCCACCTAGTACCACATGTGATGGATACCCCATAATCCTACAAGCTTGAGATGAGGAAGTGGGGAAGGGTGAGACTTCCTACTTTTATTCGTTGACCACAGAGTGGTACCTGGAGATATGTCGCGGGGGTCAAGAGACCTTGGGGACGTCAGGTGGGGTGCTATTGCCCAAAACCAAGCTTGACCAATCCCGACCCAACCCGGGCATAGTCAGTCAGTGAGAACCTGTGATGTACCTAAACAGGCGAGCTCTTGGCAGTCAACCGATAAAAGAACAAAGACCACAAAGCAAGGGGGCTTGTGTGGTGGCTGGCCAGCTGTGAATCTTGTGTGATATATGGGATATGGCCTCTGTTAATCGATTACCAAGGGTGGGTAATCGATTACAAGGATTAAAAGTGAAGACAGGAAGCTAAGATGGCCTCTGGTAATCGATTACCAAGGCTGTGTAATCGATTACCAGGCTTAAAGATGGGATCAGGAAGTCGAGATGGCTTCTGGTAATCGATTACCAAGGGGTGTAATCGATTACCAGGCTTAGAAATGGAGACAGTAGGTGGTGAAGGCTCTGGTAATCGATTACCAGGTTGTGTAATCGATTACATAGAGTAACAAGCCACTGGTAATCGATTACCAGTTATGTGTAATCGATTACACAGTGCATTTTACAGGTTTTCATGTTCTGAAGCTGTGTAATTCGTGTTTGGCCTCTGGTAATCGATTACCAAGGCTGTGTAATCGATTACCAGAGATGAAAAGCCTTGAGGTACACCTTTTAATTGTGTGTAGTGGTTATGGGACACTTTGTGTTGCTATTGTAGCTAGAGCTCTCGTGAAAGAGTCTATCCCTTTCCTTTTTATTT
>NC_016090.4:16140244-16174866 GCF_000004515.6 Glycine max | reverse complement strand
CTTGTAGATCGTGATGGCGGCGCAAGTAATCCATGATCGAGTGGAGATGGAGTGCCTAGAGGGAGCTTGGGAGACCCTCGAAGGCAATGCGAGGTGCCGATTTCGGGGCACGATTCGATTCATGGCTACTTCATTGGTGCATCCAGAGGAACTCGCGCGCACGCTTCAGCGCACTGTGGAGTGGATACTACCCACGCCCACACCATATCGTCTAGTGGAGCCAGTCCAAGTGATCGAGGTGACGTCATCTAAGGAAGACCCTGAGGAAGACCAAGAGGAGCTACCTCCTGAGCCTGCTGTGGATGCTCTTGACTTCCTAGAGGGTGATGAGGACCCACTCCTTGAGGTGGATTCTCCCGAGGTCGTCATGTCGGTATCTGAGGCAGACTCTACGGAGGAGAGCGGCCCTGGAGAGATGGCGACTAGTGGAGGCTATTCATCATAGTAGACAGCTCATTAGACTAGGTTCATATACTTTTTGAGGGTGGGTGTATCTAGTGCTGACTGTTAGGTTTACTCTTTTGTTTTTGTATGGGTAGACCTATTGTATAGGAATTTGATGATTGTATACATGTGGCTGAAGCCACTACAGTGGATACTTTTGCCCTGGATGACACTATGTATTTTGCAAAACTCCCATATTTTGGACAGCTTTAAATGATGAATGTACTTATGTTTACTCTTGTTATTTGAAAAGAAAGCATTAGCAAACTTTATTTGCAAAAGAGTTTATCGACCGTATTTTATTTTATTATTTTCACGTGACGACCTAAAGTAATGGCTGACATACCTTTCCTTCTGAAAAAGCAAAATATTTAGAGGTTATGAGTGATCAGAAAGAGATGACTCCGAATAGAGTTGTGAACTGGCCATTCAGGACTCTATAGTGATGATTTTCCTTCTGAACTTAATTATTGTGAAAAGAGAAAGAAATGAAAAAAAAATAAAAATTTCCATGGTCTTTGTTGTTTAAAATTATTACTGTTAAACCAGTCATTATTTTGGGGATGCCACAGCCTGCCGCGGCTTGCCTACTCATTTTTTTCCTCCTCCATTTTCACTTCCGCCCTTCAATCTTTCTCTTCTTCTTTCTTTATTCTTTTACAATTTTTTCTCCTCCCTTTCTCATTTTCTAGGCATGCCTCTTCTTCTTCCTTCTTCCTTCCTCTATCACGGCCTCATCCTATGCCTCTCCTTCCTCAGCTGTGACCTCCTTCTTCCTTCCCCTCCACTATGATCACGACCTCCTTCTTCCTTCCTCTTCGTCGTGGACACGACCTCCCTCCCCCTTCCCCTCCGCCGCAATCCCCTTCCCCCCTTCTGAAACTCCGCCACAGCCTCCTTCCCCCTACGCCGATATGTGTATTTTTTTTTTTGTTTTTATGGTTTGTTGGTCTCTCTCCTGGCTGGTTTTTCTTCTTCTGTTGGTCTCTCCTGCATTTTGATGTTAGGGACAGAGAGTAAAACAATTTTTTTTTAATAATGTGTAGATCTTAAGGGTTCTTCTACAAGAACTCATTCTTCATGTTGGAGATCTGTCCAACTACTTTATTGGGAGATCTTATAAAAATCAGATTTTGAGCTTCCTTATTCAAGATCTGACAATAAAATTAAGCGATAAAAGATAAAGTGTAAGATATATCTAATCCATATCCCATTGATACTAAAAAATGTCTGTTTTTCAAAATATAAACACTAAAAAATATATTAAAATTTTTGAAGACTATAATATAATGGACACCGGCCATCTCCAATATCCGTAGCAAGGCCCATCATCACATCACAACTTCCCAACCCAACCACCCAGAAAAAAACACACAAAAGCCAAATTTTGACGTTTCCTTTCCTCTTTCTTTCCCTTTTCCTCGTTTCCACGACCCTCTCGAATTCTTGAGACGTTTCCCGAATCTTCACTACGCACGTTTCTGAAACTATATAATATCTAAAATCCCTTCACATCCCATTCCTAAAACCTCTTACAAAAACCGTACAACAAGGTTGTTTTTGTTTTGTTTTGTGTTTTCTCTCTAATCATTCGAATGGCCAAAGAAGGACCTAACTGGGACGGGTTGCTGAAATGGAGCATTGCTCACTCCGATGGGACTAGCCCTACTCGCAATTTAAGGTCCAAATTTTCAATTTTTACTTTTTTTTATTCCTTCTTCTTTTAATTGTTTTCAGTTGAAGTTGTGTTAGCCCTCTTTATGATGGTTCAGGTTAACAAAACTATGGAATTTCCTCGTTTTTATTATTTTTTGTTGCTGGGAAACGCTTACCCATGTTTCAAAATTTGATTTTTGAATGGAGAAATTTGTTATTTTTTATTGAATGTGATTGAGGGAGGTGGGGTTACTGATTAGTGGACTAGGGTGTGATTTTGTGATTTGTGGTTTTGTAATTTTTTTATTCTTTGAGGGGGAAATAGGGTTCGTATGTAAATTTATGATTGTATAGTTTATAGTTTCTATTCTTCGGGGTGGTAGTTTCTGACGTGTACTCATTTAGCAAAATTTTAATGTTTTTGAAAATAAAAAGGTGTCTTGTTGTTAAATGAGTCGGAGGGTTGGGAATAATATTCATTGGACTATGATTTGATTTTGTTAATTTTATAATTTTGCAGTTAAACAATTTATATAAGGTTTGTTTTTATTTTATTTGTAATTCTTGTTGCAAAATTGTATACCCATTTTGTGAAAAATTGAAAATTTAATACCGAAAGGGGTTGGTCTAGCTTAGTTGGTTGTGTGAGTTGCTGTGAATTTCTTGGTACTTAAAGCTTGATTCCCGTGCATAAATTTTTTTGAAAATTTAACTGTTATTTATAAAGATGCTATTTATGAATATGGAGGCTGATATTGATATAGTGGACTTGGTTTTGATTTTGTGATTTTGTAGTGAGGAGGATCGAAAATGGTTTATGGAAGCGATGCAAGCACAGACCATTGATGTTGTAAAACGTATGAAAGAGATCACACTTGTGATGCAAACTCCAGAACAAGTATTGAAAGACCAAGGAGTTACCCCTGCAGACATTGAAGGTATTCAACATTTATCAATGTGCAAGACTAATGAAAAATAAACTCCCTTTTATTTTAAGTTAATGTTTGGTTTTGTTAATCTTGTGCTAACTTTAATTTTTTGCAGATATGTTGGAAGAGTTGCAAGAGCATGTTGAGTCGATTGACATGGCCAATGGTGTGTTTTAAGGATTTTGAAGGCTTATGAATTTGACTTTGTTGATGATAGTAGGAACACTATTCATGTTATTGAAGTACTTAGTTGTCATGCTTAAGCTTGCTTATGGTAGTTTCCTGCAGGGAATTCCTACAAGTTTTTGTAGATCGTTATTTAATTTATCATTTGGATTTTTAGTTGCTGTCTCAGTGATATTTGCTGGATGATGAAGTGTCTTCATGGGCAATACAGGGGCCAATGTTGAATAAATAACAATTACTTGTTTTGAATTGTTATGATATTTACATAAATTAATGTGACAAGTTTATTTGTTCTGGCTTTGTGGTCAAGATGTTTTATTATTGTTATGCTTTTTCTGAGAATTGTTGACTCATAACTTCCCCAAATTTGTTCAATTATTTTCCATGTGATCATGGCAATAGTTCACATGATTTTTCTGCTGTTAGTCTACATTTTTCATGTTTGCATTTGCTTTAGCGTCTGTGGTATTGATAATAGGCTGGTTAATGGATTTGTGTTTTCTATGTTTCAACACCTATATGTCTCACCTATTCCCAGATCTCCACTCAATTGGTGGTTTGGTTCCTCTTCTTGGTTACCTAAAGAATTCTCATGCCAATATTCGAGCAATGGCTGCTGATGTTGTGACCACAATAGTCCAGAATAATCCTCGAAGTCAGCAACTTGTTATGGAAGCAAATGGCTTTGAACCTCTTATTTCTAATTTTAGTTCGGATCCTGACGTGACTGTTAGAACTAAAGCACTGGGTGCAATATCTTGTATGTATTATTATATTTTGGAGTTGTGATATTTTGTTACCTGAGATTGGAATGGTACTGATTTTTCTTTTGGGAACAACTTGACAGCACTAATTCGGCACAACAAACCAGGCATTACTGCATTTCGTTTGGCAAATGGGTATGCAGCTTTGAAAGATGCTCTAGCCTCTGAAAATGTGAGATTTCAAAGGTAAACAAGGTTTTCTCTGAAAAGTTTTTAATTGTGTTATTCCCTCTGAATATATCATCAATTAGGAGTAGTTTGTACCATATTATATCCTCATTATTGGTTCTATAGTTTATAGTTTAATTATAGACTTTTCAACCCTCATTATTAAATGGGAAATTGAATTCCAACTTCTGTTATTTTTATAATCTTTCAGGAAAGCTCTCAACTTGATCCATTACCTGTTGCATGAGAATAATTCAGACTGCAACATCGTGAACGAGCTTGGGTTTCCTCGAATGTTGATGCACCTTGCCTCAAGTGAAGATTCAGATGTGAGAGAAGCTGCCCTTCGTGGCCTTCTCCAGCTTGCTCACAATGCGAAAGATGGCAAGGATGGCAATGAGAAAGACAGTGCGAAAATAAAGCAACTTCTTCAAGAACGAATAAACAACATCAGTTTAATGTCAGCTGAGGACCTTGGTGTAGTCAGGGAGGAGAGGCAACTTGTGGACTCCCTGTGGAGCACTTGCTTCAACGAGCCGTCTTCTCTTCGAGAGAAAGGTCTTCTAGTGCTTCCGGGGGAGGACGTGCCCCCTCCAGATGTTGCTAGCAAATATTTTGAGCCTCCTCTTAGATCTTCGACTGCAAATCCATCTTCAAAGAAAGACCCAGAAAAGAATGAGATCCCTTTGCTTTTAGGGTCAGGACCTTCTCCTACATACACTAACAACCAAGGTTCAAATAAAGGAGATGCTAGTTCATAGACAGATGCTAATATATCGAAAGTTTAAATGCTTTATGTTCTGTTTTTTATACCATGCTTTCTTTCTATCTTATCATACAATAGTAATTTCTTTCTTTCACTTATAGGCTATGTTTTTAACCCTTTCTTCTGGCCTCAGATTGGTTTTCCCTAGTATTTCTAGGATGATGATCTCATGGTATGTTACACTGTGACACTATAACTAGCCCTCCATTGTAGTTTGTTAATGTATGATTGCAGCGGTGAATGCCTTCATTTTTTTGTGCCTTCATTTTTTTGCACTTTGATATTTTCAAATATTTGTTTAGATGTTTCTTTTTCCCATTTCCATGCATAAAAGGATATACTTCATCCATTTCTGTAATTAAAAAGGAACCCCTCCGGGGGACGCATCTCAATCACTTGTCCCCTGGCTGGAAAATTAAATGTATAATATAGTTATATACATTTAGCTAAAAATATATTTAGTTATAATGTTGTAGAACTTAGTAAATAAGAACTTAAATTAATATAAGATTATCAGAAAATTTTAAAATTAAAATCTCTAAAATGTAAAGCTTACAACATTTTAAAATGTTACTAAATATTTTTGAATCAAGTAACTAAGTTGAAAACTAATAAATGTAATTATACATATCATAAGTTATCCTTTAAAGATTTAAAGGATCTACTTCATCTATGTCTCTAATTAAAAAAGGAACCCCTCCGTGGGACACATCTCAAGTTGTAGAACTTAGTAAAGGAGAACTAAAATTGATATAAGATTAACACGAAATGTTAAAACTAAAACCTTTAAAATATAAAACACAAGATACAACATTGTATATGTTACAAAGATACAATATTTTTTATGTTATTAAATATTTTTGAATCAAGCAACTAAGTTGAAAATTTCATGCAACTATACATAACACAACTTGATGCAAGGGACCAGTTATCAGAGCCATGAGCAAAAGGATTAGGTTAGAGCTGCTGAAGAAAGTCCTAGGATTCTCATGAATCTCATGATAGATTTTTGAGTTTGGTCAAGATTGGGTCCACTTATCTTTATACATATTATATTAGGTTTTCATTATTTTTTATCCTTGTATTTAGGGTTCCATAATGTAGGTAGGATACCCTAAAAATGTAGGATTTTTCAGTCCTTGAATTTTATGGCACCTAGATTAGTTTTTGTATTAGGGGTAGTTTTGTAATTTCACATGCATTAAGTGAATATTTGATTTGTGTGTTGAAAAATAAATTTAATTGAATTGGAAAAAGTCCAATTCAATTAAATTTTAGAGGGGAAGGTGAACATTTGCTTGCTACACCCTATTGTCACATCATATAGTTACACTTTGTGCATGTCCTTCATGTTTTACATGTCTCATGACACCTAAGTACACTTAGTGAAGAATCTTGGACTTGATCTTGGATTAGTGGGTTGAACAATCACTAAATTTCATTAATCATAATTAATGAATTTTTGGTTCTACAAATTCAATTTTAAACTCAAGTGAAATTTGAATAGAAATTCAAATTTCCCTCCAATTTTGTGTGACACTTAGGCTATAAATAGATGTCATGTGTGTGTATTTTTTTTCAACTTTGTTCATTTGAGAATTAAACTTCAAAGTTTAGACCTCTTTTGAGGCACAAAATTTTGTGATCCTTCTCTCCTTCTCTCTCCATTCATTTTCTCCTACCTTCAAGCTCTTATCCATGGCTTCCTATGATGGTGAGCTTCTTCTAAACTCATCTTCTCCTTGAAGTGACGTTTCCAATCATCTTTCTCCTTCTTCATTCCATTGTCATCAAAATTCAAGAAGCAAAGGACTCCATTGATGAAGAATATCCAAGGCCTACAAGCTCCAATGGAGCTACATCATGTGGTATCAAGAGCATCTTCATCTAGGTGATGTTCTTTTACTTCCTCTATCTTTTTATTTGATCAATTCACTTTAATTCCTTGTTTTTCATCTTATTCTATATATATATCTTCCATTATCATGTTTTTGTGTTGATTTTAGGTTCTATCATTTTTCAGTCATAATCTTCTTATGCTGAATCTTTAGACCTAAATTTTCATCCAAAATATTGATTAGAAAAAAAGACACAAAAATCTAAGTGTAAATCACTTAATCCATGTTGTCTTAGAGTCATGTTTAGTTATATAATTGTCACATTAAGTTCTAAGTTTGTGTTGAATTTTTATTTTGTTGATTGAATTCTAGATATATTTGTTCATGTATTCTTGTCATTCTTAGCCTATCTTTTAAATTTTGGGTCTAATTCATGCATGTTATTTAGTTCATAACATGTTCTAAATCAATTCCTAGTAGTAGTATTGTTGAACTTTTTTTGGTTTTCTAAGTTTCCTACATGATGCCTATGATGAAGTTGAGTTGTGGTGTTAAGTTGTGACTGAATTTGTAAATAAAAATAAGTCTTAAGCTCTTTTGAATTGTGTTCTTCAAGATAATTGAGCATAAACAAACATAAATTGTAACTATCCAAGCCTTAAGCAACATAAACACTACTCTTGATTTTTAGGTTGAAATCGTTGGTGTTGACAGCTTGAACATATGAACTTGTATAAATTACTGTGAATTGGTCACTACGAATTTTGAGCTGAAATGTTTACAAAATTTTTAGACATCTGGACCAAAATTATAAAAAAGAACCAAGTGACTTTGATAAAAGTAAAAAATAATAAAAATCACACAAGTTGGCAGAAAAATCAGTGTTCAAGAAAAAAAAGTGAAAGGAAAGTATGCTTTTCGTTTTGGCTCGAAATTTGTTCTATGATTGGTGCCTATTTTATACCAATCTCAGTTCTGAAATTTCAATTGAAATTATTGTGAAAACAAGTGTCAAAACTAGAGATTTTTTGAGTCTTTTTTTTTTAGTTTTTCTAATCTATTCTAGAGCCATTCTAGGTTTCTCTTTGAGTCCTAGCTTGCTTTTGTGTGCTTTTCATTGCTTTAATTATTGAATAATCCTTGAAAATTTGTCTTGTTAAAACTCTATTGGTTTAACTTTCATTTCAATTTTTTGGTCTTTGGTTATTGCTTGTCTCTTTGTTTTCTTGTTTGTGAGTTGCCATATAGGAAATTGGAAAGGAGGATTGGTGTCATCCTTTGAATAATTTGAATCAAGAAGCAAGGGGAAAACCTCCTTAAGAGCTATTGGACTAAGAAACACTCCAATTTAAGTGAATCACCAAAGAGAGAACAACCTCCAAAATTGAGGACCTTTTTGTAATTTTGTAATTGAGAATTTACTTACTTTCATTGCATTCAAATTTTGTAACAAAAAGGTCTTTCATTGGAAGTAAGTTGGGAGCCTCCAATAGGTCATCCTACTTCCATTTATATGTAATAATTTTAGGTAATTTTCCCTTAGGATTGTGAGTGTTTTGTTGGGAACCTTAAATGTGGTCATCCAAATACTTTTAGGATTCGCCTAGTTTACATTTCTTGCTTACTTTCATAGCTTATTTCCTTTACCTTCCATTGTCAAACCGCCTAGATAGCTTGCCTTTTTTATGGAAGCTTGCTTGTGGAGCTTCTATGGAGGCCGGATCTTTGAGCTTCAATGAGATCCTTTAATTGTGGTTTTCCACCATGGAGATGCAGCGGAAGACAAAGGAGAAGAGGTGAGAGGAGGCACCATTCACTAGGGAATAAGCCATGGAAGAAGGAGCTTCACCACCAAGATGAGCCTTGGATAAGAAGCTTGGAGAGGATGCTTCAATGGAGGAAAAGAATGAGAGAGAGAAAGAGAGAGGGGGGAGCACGAAATTGAAGGAAGAAAAAGAGAGAGAAGTTAAACTTTGAGTTGTGTCTCACAAGACTCTCATTCATCAAAGTTACAACAAGTGTTACACATGCTTCTATTTATAGACTTGGTAGCTTCCTTTAGAAGCTTTCTTGAGAAAACTTCCTTGATAAGCTTCTTTGAGAAAACTTTCTTGAGATGCTAGAGCTTAGCTACACACACCCCTCTTATAACTAAGCTCACCTCCTTGAGAAGCTTCCTTAAGAAGATTCTTAAAGAAGCTAGAGCTTAGCTACACATACCTCACATACCTCTCTAATAGTTAAGCTCACCTCCTTGAGATGAGAAGCTAGAACTTAGCTACACATCCCCTATAATAGCTAAGCTCACCCCCATGACAAAAAACATGAAAATACAAAAAAAAAGTCCTTACTACAAAGACTACTCAAAATGCCCTGAAATACAAGGCTAAAATCCTATACTACTAGAATGACCAAAATACAAGGCCTAGACGAAGGAAAAACCTATTCTAATATTTACAAAGATAAGCGGGCTCATACTTAGCCCATGGTCTCAAAATCTACCCTAAGGCTCATGAGAACCCTAGGGCCTTCCCTTGGATTTCTAGCCCAATCTACTTAGAGTCTTCTACCCAATTTCCTTGCGGAGTAGGATTGCATCATTCCCTCCACCTTGGAAAGCAATTGACCTCAAATCCCGAGGTTCTTCATACATTGGGCTCCTTCCCTCAACACCTGTAAAAAGAACAAAAACATATGTATTAGTGGTGTTTGGTATGTTGAAGTAAGGTAAGGTCTGAAAACCCATTTCCTGGGCATCTTCCCATGAAGGAACATGGTTTCTCACCAACTCAATGAGTGGTGCTACAAGTATAGAAAAATATGGGACAAACCTTTTGTAAAAGTTTGTTAAGTCATGGAAGCCCCAAATTTTTCTTATACTTGGTGGAGTGGGCCACTCAGGAATGACCTTTATTCTCTTAGGGTTCATGGGAACCCCTTGATCACTATTTGAAAAATTAAGAAAAGTAACGCAATAAAACATACATTTTTCTGTATTTTCATGTTGATTACTCCTACCAAAAAGTACAACAAACTTAAGGTGTCCCATATGAGCACCTAGGTTTGTATTGAAACTAAAAATAAGAACAAACCTACCTAATGAATCCTTATGTACACACACCATGAATATGTTAGGTGTACGAGTGATTTTACAAAAGAGGGTTGCACCACTCAAAACATTCATCATACCACCTATTTTAGGGACTTGGTGCCTAATAATACCTATTTTGGGCACCAACAAAGCACAAGGATTTAAGCTCTTGCGAATCAAACCCTCATCCAATAACTTCTTTACTTGAGGAATAAACTCAAGCCCAAGAGGTGTGACAATGCTAGCAAGTGCCTTTTTACAAAAGAGAAAATGTGGAGGTTGTCTAAGAGGAAAAATTTCTTTAATGTTTATCTTTATTGTAAAATGAGTTTCCTTCTTAGCTAAGCTCTTGGAGGAGACACTTACCTCCTTACACTTCTCTTTAACCATTAATGGTTGTCCTTTTTCTTGGGGGTAGATTTCTTTACTAGATTCTTCCCCTTTTGCTTTTTCACTTTCACTAGAGGAAGGTGAAGTACTAGCCTCATCTTGGCTACTATAAATGTCTTGGCCCCTCATAATCATGGTTTTTGTGGTGGGGCATTGAGAAGTAATGTATCATCTTCCAAGACATTTAAAGCACTTTATAGAGCTAGTTTTCTCTTGCATACTAGCCTTAAGGGCTTGCTTTTCTATTGTCTTCCCCTTATCATCTTTGGGCTTAGAAGGTGTCACCCCTAAGATGCCTTGACCTTGGTCTTTCTTTGGATAAGAGTGAGAGCCATAAGATTTTAAAGTAGACTTCTTTTTAAGTTGTTGCTCTACCCTTATTTCCCAATTTAAGTTAGCCTCTACACTGTCCTTCCCATGGAAGTATGAGAGTTTAATGTTAGCCTCTTGAGGCTTTCTTTCCTTTTCTCTTCTATGGGAGTGAGGTCTAAGATGTGACCTATGCCTTCCTTCGTAATAGTCACGAAGTTCTTCACTTAGGCTTTTGCAAGAGTTATGACTACTATAGGAGGCATGTTTTTCTCTTTTCATTTCTTTCATTATTTTTCTTCTTTCTTCCTCTCTTATTTTCTTTCTTTCATCTTGACTTATTTCTTCCACTCTTTTTTTTTCTTTTTCTTTTCTCTCTTGTTTTTCTTTCCATAACTTGAGGGAACTCAACTCATCTAAGATTCTAGATAAAGAGTCTTTATGACTAGTACCCTCGCCATTAACACTAGATGAATGATGACTCATGTTGGTTTCTAAGTTATGGTTCTTTCTTGTTGGAGGTTTGAAAACAAAAGGTAAAAGAAACTATGGTTGAAACTAGCCAAAATAAACACTAAAAGAGGTGTGAAAGATAAGGTAAAAAAATAATTGGTAAAAGGAAAGCTATCTAGGCGGTTTGACAATGGAAGGTAAAGGAAATAAGCTATGAAAGTAAGCAAGAAATGTAAACTAGGCGAATCCTAAGAATGTTTGGATGACCACATTCAAGGTTCCCAACAAAACACTCACTATCCTAAGGAAAAATTGCCAAAAATTATTACACAAATGGAAGTTTGGTAACCTATTGGAGGCTCCCAACACACTTCCAATGAATGGCCTTTTTGTTACAAAACTTGAAAGCAATGAATGGTAAGTAAATTGCCAATTACAAAATTACAAAACGGTCCTCAATTTTGGTGGTTGTTCTCTCTTTGGTGATTCACTCAATTTAGAGTGCTTCTTAGTCCAATAGCTCTTAAGGTGGTTGGCCCCTTTCTTTTTTACTCAAATTCTTCAAGGGATGACACCATTCCTCATTCCAATTCCCTATATGACAACCCACAAACAAGGAAACAAAGAGACAAGCAATAACCAAAGACCAAAAAAAAAATGAAATGAAAGCTAAACCAATGGAGTTTTAAAAAGACAAATTTTCAAGGATTACTCAACAATTAAAGCAATGAAAAGGACATAGAAGCAAACTAGGACTCAAAGAGAAACTTAGAATGACTCTAGAGTAGAGTAAAAAAAACTATAAAAAAAAGACTGAACAAACCTCTAGCTTTGGCACTTGTTTTCACAGTAATTTTCAATTGAAATTTCAGAACTAAGATTGGTATAACATAGGCACCAATTATAGAATAAATTTTGAGCTAAAACAACAAGCACACTTCCCTTTCACTTTTTTTTTTCTGGATACTAATTTTTTCTGCCAACTTGTATGATTTTTATATTTTTTTCCTTTTCTCCAAATCACTTGGTTCTTTTTTTATAACTTTCTTCCAGATGTCTGTAAAATTTAGTAAAAATTTCAGCTCAAAATTCGAATTAACCAATTCTCAGTAATTTTACTAGTTTGTATGTCCAAGCTGCCAGCACTAGCGATTTTTATTTTTTATTTTAAGCATGGTATATTGATTGCCTTGGGCTTACTTTCAACCTTCCCATGTATGTTGAACTCACTCGTATTGTTTAACACAGTTTTAGGAGTTCAATATTCTATTAGGATCAACATTTCAGCCAGCAATTCAATCACCAAAACTCAAATTCACAATAGACACAATCATAAGGAAACCTAAAAGTTCAAGAAAAGGTTCACAATCAAAGACTCTCTAAGAATTTTGCATGAACATGTTAAAGACTAATTAACATGAAAGATTTGACTCAAATCAAATAATAGGCTAAGAGAATTTCATACACTCATGAACAAATGAATTAGACAAAGAAACAAGAAAAATAAAATTCAGCACAACATAAGAAATCTTATGTGACAAGTTTCATGACTAGACATGACTTCTATGGCAAAACTACAATAGGTGAACAAGTCACTCTAGATTTTTGAGGTTTTCTTCTACTTTAATATTTTTGTAAGAATTTTATGGTTTAGGTTTCAGCCACAAAAAATAACAAGACAAAAACTCAAAGGAACCTAAACTCAACACAATTCATGGTTCAAGAACAAGAACAAGAAATTTGAACCATAGAAAAATCAAATCTAGCTTCTATAGCAAGTTTAATCGGTGGAAACTCTAAAGAATCATGTTAAAAACATTTAGCAAAAGACGTGTGAGGAGATACAAGGAGAAAAAATGAAGAAACAACAATGGAAGAGAAGGTAAAGCAAAAAATTAATGGAGGTTTAAGAAGCACCTACTTGAAGCTCTTGTGCTCTGATTACCACTTGATCGAAGCTTGCTTGTGGAGCTTCTATGGAGGATGGATCTTTGAGCTTCAATGGGGTCCTTTAATTGTGGTTTTCCACCATGGAGATGCAGCGGAAGACAAAGGAGAAGAGGTAAGAGGCAGTGCCATCCACTAGGGAATAAGCCATGGAAGAAGGAGCTTCACCACCAAGATGAGCCTTGGATAAGAAGCTTGGAGAGGATGATTCAATGGAGGAAAAGAAAGAGGGAGAGAAAGAGAGAGGGGGGAGCACGAAATTGAAGGAAGAAAAAGGGAGAGAAGTTGAACTTTGAGTTGTGTCTCACAAGACTCTCATTTATCAAAGTTACAACAAGTGTTACACATGCTTCTATTTATAGACTAGGTAGCTTCCTTTAGAAGCTTTCTTGAGAAAACTTCCTTGAGAAGCTTCTTTGAGAAAACTTCCTTGAGATGCTAGAGCTTAGCTACACACACCCCTCTCATAACTAAGCTCACCTCCTTGAGAAGCTTCCTTAAGAAGATTCCTAAAGAAGCTAGAGCTTAGCTACACATACCTCTCTAATAGCTAAGCTCACCTCCTTGAGATGAGAAGCTAGAGCTTAGCTACACACCCCCTGTAATAGCTAAGCTCACCCCATGACAAAAAACAAGAAAATACAAAAAAAGTCCTTACTACAAAGACTACTCAAAATGCCCCGAAATACAAGGCTAAAACCCTATACTACTAGAATGGCCAAAATACAAGGCCCAGACGAAGGGAAAAGCTATTCTAATATTTACAAAGATAAGCGGGCTCATACTTAGCCCATGGGCTCAAAATCTACCCTAAGGCTCATGAGAACCCTAGGGCCTTCCCTTGGATCTCTAGCCCAATCTACTTGGAGTCTTCTACCTAATTCCCTTGCGGGGTAGGATTGCATCACTTTTACCAATTAGTTTTTACCTTATCTTTCACACCTCTTTTAGTGTTCATTTTGGCTAGTTTCAACCATAGTTTCTTTTACCTTTCTTTTTTCAAACCCCCAACAAGAAATAACCACAACTTAGGAACCAACATGAGTCTTATTCTTCATCTAGTGTTAATGGTGAGGGTTCTATTCCTAAGGACCCCTTGTATAAGATATTACATGAGTTGAGATCCCTTAAGTTGTGGAAAGAAAAATAAGAGAGAAAAGAAAAAGAAAAAAAAAAGAGTGAAAGAAATAAGTCGAGATGAAAGAGAGAAAATAAGAGAGAAAAAAAAGAAAAATAATGAAAGAAATGAAAAGAGAAAAATATGTCTCCTATAGTAGTCATGACTCTTGCAAGAGTTTAAGCGAAGAACTTAGCGACTATTATAGAGGGTGCCATAGTTCATGTGACACCCTCTACCTCATACATATATGTACTAATAATAAAAGAAATAAGAAATCAAACTTAACTAAAAGTTTTTAAAACACATTTAAATACAAGCCTTTCAAGAGGGTAGAAGACTCACATTCTCCTTTCTAACATCATAATAAAACTTGTCCAAATAATTAATAAATTCACTTCGGGTCAAAACGAGACCGTCTAAAACTTCATACAATTAATATAGAACGTATACTTTAATGTCACATCTTATCAGAGCATTGTGTTCCTGTGTCCTCTAGCATCAGGTTCTTCATAGTCATCCACCTATTCATCTGCTTTCACGAACACAAGGTTCGAGATCATCATAGGATCCAAACACAAATAGCACACTGGGAGTGAGTTATCACATTCCTAACTAATGAAGAGTAACGAGACAACATGTAGGTGTAAATATCATTAAAATAAAATAAAACGACAACATGTAGGTGTAAATATCATAAAAATAAAATAAAACTTACTTAAACATAGCTCACATCATTTCACCACTTTGTCACCCAACATCACATCATAACACAACACGTCTCATTCATCTTCCCAACATTCACGTACTCAAGGATCAACACACAATATCACCAAGTCAATCAATATCGATCAATACACAAACGTTATGCAACATATACACTAAGACTCAATCCTATATGCAATGTGGTACCATGTCAGTGAAAAACCTCGTCGGGCGCCTAGGAGTACATGACAAGACAAACCACTCACTAGCAAGTCAAGTCACTCTCGATAATATCATAGGGAGACCAGTTAGGGTCACAGTGTTTTGCGAGAATCCTCCAACCATATGGGATCAACATAGACCTAAAGGAGCACTCAAATCGGGTGACCCCCATGGCCTACACTCCGAAGAGTCCGTCGGGGCCTCTCCCTCTTGATTCAGGTCCAACCCAGAAAGCATTTTAGGACACAAATTTTATCTATGAACTGTACAAAACACACGACTTCTCAACATTAACTCGTCGCCCTTAAAGGGACTTAGCATTAACTCGTCGCCCTTAAAGGGACTTAACATTAACTCGTCGCCCTTAAAGGGACTTAACATTAACTCGTCGCCCTTAAAGGGACTTAACATTAACCCTTCTACCTTAAAGGGACTTATGGTCATGTGATTGTACAATTCATAGTTCACAACTCAATGCACACAACATCTCAATGCACATATATATCTCAATCATATACATACTCAATTTATCACATATACTCGATCTCAATCACAATGGTATAATCTAAATTTAACACGTTATCACACCTCATGAATCATAAACATTTTGCCTATGAACTATGCAATACACACAACTACTCAATTGTTTTCAAAATCATTTTAACTCGTCGGTTTCCCACAGTGGTTCCCATCACAATACTCGTTGCCCTTAAAGGGTCTTGCAATTGTGTGATTGCACAGTTCATAGCTCACAGCTCAATACACATCTATTTCACCATTAATCACAGGTTCAAATTATCACATACTCTGATTTGAATCACCATTTCATAATCTCAATATAACAATTTATACAAAAATTTTATCATAACATGGGAAGTAAAACCCCTCAAATAATTTCACACAATTATACCAAAATCAATTAATCAAAATCATAGAAATATAAAAAAAATAAAAACACCAAGATCACTCTATTTTATCAACCATTTTGCATCATGACATCAATAATGTATTTATAATAATAAAGGAAAAATTATAATTTAATAAACATCCCAAAATAAACCCAATTTAATTTTCTAAGAATCCCTACACATGTTCATTCTAACCTCAATTGCGATAAACTCATCCCTTACCTCTAAGCGGGTTCACATGTCTTCCGACAATGATAGCGACATCTCTAGCAAGTTCTTGAGATTTCTCAATTTTTTCCTTTGATTGCTCTGATAGGGTTCCCAGAAGTCAGAGAGAAGAAGAAGGGATTGAAGCCTCCATTTGTACTGTCTTTGTGTGATTCTGTTATCTCCCTCCATGAATATTATCTCGCAAATCCCAACGTTAAATGTGTGTGGAATTGAATCTTGAACAACATATCAAAATTACGACAATCCAACGGTTAACAAATCTGGGATCATAATTTTACCAAGATAGTTTTGGGTTTCTGCGGGAAAAGAAAAGGCTACGATGCGAAGTGTATTTATCTCAACTCCAACATTTTCCCATAATTCCCAACGGTGAAAAGACTAAGAATTAAGTTGCGAACCTGATGCTTAAATTTCACAACGATCCAACGGTGAATGAGTCCAAAATCGTCATTTTTTTGAGATAGGTTTGGTGGTCTGCGAAAAAAAGAGAGGATTTTGGGAGGAGAGGGGGGAAAAATGAAAATGAGGAGAAAAGGAAGCATCGTCGGTATAAAAACTGACCTAACATCGTTATTTATACCTAGGGTACTCACAACTTATTATTTACTTTATTTATTTATTTATATTATTTTATATAAAGGAACTCTATTTTATTTCCTATCAAATGAATAAATCAAATATATATATTTTTTTCAAAGCATTATTTTATTACAACTATGTTTCTTTATTTATTTAATTATAAAAACCTCACCGTTCTCTAAAATTTTATTTATTTATTTATTTATACTAAAAAAAACCTTTTTAATTTATTTACAAAAACTGGGATGTTACAGTTCACATACTAAACATCACTCCTAAAGAAGAGAAGAGTATAGAAGGCCTAAAGAGGTTAACATTAGCCTCTCATATTTCCATCGAAAAGATAATGTTGAGGCCTACTTAGATTGGGAAATGAAGGTTGAACTACTCTTTGCTTGTCATCATATTAGCGAAGAGAGAAAAGTTTCATTGGCTACCCTTAGCTTTCAAGGGTATGCCCTCTATTGGTGGACTTCCCTTGTTAGGGAACGAAGAATTCATAGGGATCCTCCAGTAGAGTATTGGAATGATCTTAAGAGTGCCCTTAGGAAGAGACACATTCCCTCCTACTATGAAAGGGAGCTTATGGACAAGCTCCAAAGGCTTAAACAAGGGAGTATGAGTGTTGAAGAATATAGACAACAAATGGAACTACTTTTTTTAAGAGCTGGACTTAGGGAGGAGGAAAGAACAAGCATAGCTAGGTTCCTTAATGGGCTTAATATGGAAGTGAGGGACAAGGTTGAACTCCTTCCATATAGGGACCTAGATGAGCTAGTCCAACTTTGTATAAGAGTGGAGCAACAACTTAGAAGAAAGTCTTCTTCAAAGTCTTATGGCTTTCACTCTTATCCAAGGAAGAACTAAGTCCAAGGAATTTGGGAGGCTGCACCTTCAAAACCCAAGGAAGATAAGGGTAAGACCATAGAGAAACACACCCCTAAGACTAGTTCCTAAGAAATGACTAGCATCATTAAATGTTTCAAATGTCTTGGGAGAGGTCACATTGCCTCTCAATGCCCTACAAAGAAAACCATGATTATGAGGGGTCAAGACATTAATAGTAGTCAAGAGGAGACTACTTCTTGCCCTTCCTCTAGTGGAAGTGAAGATGAAGTAAGGGGTGAAGAGTCTAGTAAGGAAGTCTACCCCCATGAAGAAGGTGGCCTCTTAATGGTTAGAAGGCTCCTTGGAGATCAATCTTGTGATCTATCTGAATCCCAAAGAGAGAACATCTTTCATACAAGATGCAAAATTTTAGATAAAACTTGTTCTCTCATTGTGGATAGTGGATCTTGTTGCAATTGTTATAGCATAAGATTAGTTTCCAAGTTGAACCTCACTATCATTCCCCACCCAAAACCTTATAAACTTCAATGGCTCAATGAGCAAGGGGAAATGATAGTTAACCAACAAGTGAAGGTACCTTTCTCCGTTGGGACATATAAGGATGAAGTTAATTGTGATATAGTTCACATAGAGGCAAGACATATTATTTTAGGAAGGCCATGGTAATTTGATAGGAAGATCATTTACAATGGCCTAACTAATGAGATTACCCTCACTCATCTTGGCCCTAAATTTGTGTTGCATTCTCAAACACCTTCACAGGTGACCAAAGATCAATTAACTATGAAAGATAGGAGGGATGAGGAAGAAAAACTAGAAAAACAAAAGAAAAAGAATGATAGTAAGGCCTTGTCTTCAAAGGCCAAGGGGAAGGAAAAAAAGGAAAAGGATTCCTCTAAGAATATTGTTAAGAAAGAAAATCATTTTGCAACAAAAGGTGATATTAAAAGAGCACTCCTTCTTAAACAACCTTTCTACCTTCTCCTATCAAGGGAAACATCCCTTAGCACTGCCACAATTCCTACATTTGAGACCTTACCCCCAAAGGTGCATGAATTTGGTGATATATTTCCCAAAGAGATACCCCCCGGGCTACCTCCTTTAAGGGGAATAGAACACCAAATAGATTTAGTCCCAGGAGCAAGCCTTCCTAATAGGCCAGCCTATAGGACTAACCCTCAACAGACTAAGGAGATAGAGTCTCAAGTTAAAGAATTGTTGGAGAAGGGCTGGGTCCAAGAGAGCCTAAGCCTATGGGTTGTGCCAGTGTTGTTAGTGCCCAATAAGGATGGTACGTGGAGAATGTGTACAGATTGCAGGGCCATCAACAACATCACTATAAAGTATAGACACCCCATTCCTAGACTTGATGATTTGCTTGATGAGTTGCAAGGTGCCAATATCTTTTCAAAATTTTATCTTAAAAGTGGTTATCACCAAATCAGGATGAAAAAGGGTGATGAGTGGACAATTGCTTTCAAGACCAAGTTTGATTTGTATGAATGGATAGTGATGCCTTTTGGGCTCACTAATGCACCAAGCACCTTTATGAGGCTTATGCATCATGTCTTAAGAGATTTCATAGGTGGATTTGTAGTTGTTTATTTTGATGATATTTTAGTGTACAGTAGGAGCCTAGATGATCACTTAGGACATATCAGACAAGTTCTTTCAGTCCTTAGGGAAAACAACCTCTATGCCAATATAGAGAAGTGTACCTTTTGTGTAGATAATATAGTTTTCTTAGGATTTGTAGTTGGTAGAAATGGGGTCCAAGTGGACCTTGAGAAAATCAAGGCCATCCAAGAATGGCCTACCCCAAAAAGTGTGGGAGATATTAGGAGCTTCCATGGGTTAGCAGGCTTCTATAGAAGGTTCGTTCCTAATTTCTCTACAATTGCCTCACCTCTCAATGAGCTGGTGAAGAAGAATGTGGCATTTACCTGGGGTGAAAAACAAGAGCAAGCCTTTGCTTTGCTCAAAGAAAAGCTTACTAAGGCACCTGTTCTAGCTTTTCTTAACTTTTCTAAAACCTTTGAGCTAGAATGTGATGACTCTGGAGTGGGAGTTGGAGTTTTATTGTTACAAGGTGGACACCCTATTGCTTATTTTAGTGAAAAAATTCATGGTGCCACCCTCAACTACCCCACCTATGATAAAGAGCTTGATGCCTTAATAAGAGCCCTCCAAACATGGAAAATGGGTAGAGTACCTAGAGCAATTTCCATATGTTATCAAATACAAAGTGGGAAAAACAAATGTGGTAGCTGATGCCCTCTCTAGGAGACACACATTGTTTTGCTTCCTAGGAGCTCAAATTTTAGGATTTGATAACATTAGGGACTTGTATGCTTTAAATGAACATTTCTCTCCCATTTACGAGAGTTAAGGGAAAAAGGCTCAAGATGGATTCTATTTGGATTAGGGGTATTTGTTCAAAGAGGGAAAGCTTTGCATACCCCAAGGATCCATCAGGAAATTACTTGTGAAAGAGAGCCATGAGGGTGGACTCATGGGCCACTATGGGATAGACAAGACCCTTGTCGTACTGAAAGAAAAGTTTTATTGACCCCATATGAAGAAAGATGTCCATAAGCATTGCACTAGGTGTGTGGCTTGTTTACAAGCCAAGTTTAGGGTATGTCTCATGGGCTATACACACCCTTACCCATACCATCTACACCTTGGGTAGACAATAGTATGGACTTTGTCCTCGGGCTTCCTAGAACCCAAAGAGGTGTAGACTCTATCTTTATGGTGGTGGATAGGTTTAGCAAGATGGCACACTTTATACCATGCCACAAGGTAGATGATGCTTCCCACATCTCAAAACTTTTTCAGGGAAGTTGTGAGACTCCATGGTTTACCTAGGACCATTGTGTCAGATAGAGATGCTAAGTTCCTTAGCCACTTCTGGAAAACCTTATGGACTAAGCTAGTAACTAAGCTTCTTTTCTCTACCACTTGTCATCCATAAACTGATGGGTAAACAGAGGTAGTGAATAGGTCTTTATCCACCCTTTTAAGGGATTTTCTGAAAGGCAACCATAAGTCTTGGGATGAGTATCTTCCTTATGTAGAATTTGCCTACAACAGGGGGTTCATAGAACCACCAAGCAATCCCCTTTTGAGGTTGTCTATGGGTTCAATCTCCTAACACCCTTAGACCTCATTCCTCTCTTACTTGACACTTCTTTTATACATAAAGAAGGGGAATCTAGGTCAGAGTTTGTAAAGAAGTTGCATTAAAGGGTTAAGAACCAAATAGAGAACCAAATAAAGGTGTATTCAACTAAAGGCAATAGAGGAAGAAAGGAGCTAGTTCTTAATGAGGAGGACTAGGTTTGGCTCCATCTTAGGAAGGATAGATTCCCTACTAAAAGGGAATCCAAGCTTAGCTCTAGAGGGGATGGACCTTTTTAGGTCTTGGAGAGGATCAATTACAATGCCTATAGGTTGGACCTCCCAAAAGAGTATAGAGTCAGCACCACCTTTAATATTTCTGATTTAATTCCTTTTGCAGGTGGAGCTGATATTGAGGAGGAGGAACCAACAGATTTGAGGTCAAATCCTCTTCAAGGGGGAGGGGATGATGCAATCCTTTCTAGGAAGGGACCAGTTACCAGAGCCATGAGCAAGAGGCTCCAAGAGGATTGGGCTAGAGCTACTGAAGAAGGCCCTAGGGTTCTCATGAATCTCAGGGTAGATTTTTGAGCCCATGGGCCAAGGTTGGGTCCACTTATCTTTGTACATATTATATTAGGATTTCATTATTTTTGGTCCTTGTATTTAGGGCTCCATAATGTAGGTAGGGTACCCTAGAAATGTAGGATTTTTCAGCCCTTGTATTTTAGGGCACCTAGACTAGTTTTTGTATTAGGGGTAGTTTCATAATTTCACATGCATTAAGTGAATATTTGATGTGTGTTGGGAAATAAATTTAATTGAATTGGGAAAAGCCCAATCCAAATAAATTTTAGAGGGGGAGGTGAGAATTAGCTTGCTACACCCCATTGCCACATCATATAGTTACACTTTGTGCATGTCCTTCATTCTTTATATGCCTCATGACACCTAAGCACACTTAGTGGAGAATCTTGGACTTGATCTTGGATTAGTGGGCTGAACCATAACTGAAATTCACTAATCATAATTAGTGAATTTTTGGCTCCAAAATTTTGCTCCACAAATTCAATTTCAAATTCAAGTGAAATTTGAATAGAAATTCGAATTTTCCTCCAATTTTGTGTGACACTTAGGCTATAAATAGAGGTCATGTGTGTGCATTTTTTTCAACTTTGATCATTTGAGAATTAAACTTCAAAGTTTAGACCTCTTTTGAGGCACAACATTTCATGCTCCTTCTCTCCCTCTCCCTCCATTATTCTTCTCCTACCTTCAAGCTCTTATCCATGGCTTCTTATGGTTGTGAGCTTCTTCTAGACTCATCTTCTCCTTGAAGTGGCGTCTCCAATCATCTTTCTCCTCCTCCATTCCGCTGCCATTAAAATTCAAGAACCAAATGACTCCATTGATGAAGAAGATCCAAAGCCTACAAACTCCAATGGAGCTACATCACAACTTATCATTTAAGATGTAAAAACTCTAAGAAATAAATGAAAACTAACTGTAAAAAAAGTGAAATATAACATATATTTTATAAAATAAAATGCCTATCTACTAAATGATATAAACAAAAATTTAACAACTAATCTTTGAAGACTTCCTCTAATTATTATAGACAATCTTGCATTCCATAATCCCTTCCAAGTTTGGATAGGTGAATCCGTGTAGATGCATGGTTAAGTTGTAAAATTAAAAGTATGGTATAATTGTATACATTTAATTACATCTGTGTAGAACTTATTAAATGAGAATTAAAATTAATATGATCGAAACATATAATATATTTTATAAACAATGATATCCGTGGTTATTCATATTTTAAAATTTTATAAACAATGAAATACATATTTAATTTTATCGAGATTATTGTTGTTAGATAAGTTATTAGGTATTTACAAAAGATTAAACTACGAAGTAAAATTCTAAAACGGCTAACATATTAAAATACATTCATGATAAATATATTGAAGAACAATTGTTAGACTAATTTGGAGCATTAATGTCATATGATAAATGATTTTATAAAAACATGAGAACAAATCAAAATATATTTTTAAAATTTAGAAAACAAAATTAAACCCAAAAAGTAAAAAAAAAAACAAGAAAATATTCAATCTTATATTTATATATAATTATTTTTTTTAAATGTATAAATGATTGTTAAGATAAGCATGACAATGGAACACCATGAGATTATATGTTATTTCTTATTCTTGATTCCTAACATCGTCTCCATTCCATCCCTAATCCTCGAAACGATAATAAACAAATATAGAAGAGGGAAAATAAATATTAACAACAATGATAATTACCATAGATGCTTATATGCATTTTGGATGAATTTTGAGATACTTACCATAGATTTTGAAATTTTTTCTTGAAAATCACATTCATGTGTTTGCATGTTTAGTTTAAATCTAATTTTACATATTTGAGTAAAGTTGTGAGGAGATCCATCCTTTTGTTTTATAACTTTAACTAATAGGACATCATTGCACACGCACAAATCATGTTTGTTGTTTGTACACATGTTTAAAAATAAACAAAATCTTACAATGTTGACCATTAGCAAAGTAGGTTGTTTTTGTTAGTTGGAAAATTTGAGGAATAATCGGCTCCACAATCTCAACATACACCTAGAGCAACAAAAAAGTAATTAATCTATTGAAACCAATGAATAATTAGTCAACGTGGTCACAAGAGCCACAACTAATTAAATACTCACTTCATTATTTGAAACATCTTCATTCAACACAACATAAAAAAACAAACTCATGTTTCTCAATATATTATGTTAAGTTAACATGCAGACACAAGTGAAGTGGAGATAAAGTTAGAAAAAGGTACAAACCCAGACAATGCAGTATGAATGTTGCAATTGTATTGTAACATGAATGTATCAACATTAATTTTTTGGAAAAATATTGACCTTACTAAATTGTCTCTTTGACAATAATTGTAAGGTCCAGTCAATACAATTTGAATTATTTACACGCAAATCACATAATGAGAAAGAGAAATGAGGGATTAGCTCATGTCAGTGCAATTTGATAGTAATTGCAATTATGTTCAACAATTAAACCAAGATAGTTCCATTACATATCATTCCTCCCAAAGAATGCACACCACGCCTGTGGCACGTCTTGATGAGGAGATCATAATAGATTTTCATGAAGTGTATGCCAACCAGGACCCTGTCGTCTGGTAGGACATAATATGGATGAACTTTTCATGAAGTGTTGTCATATCAACCTAGTGTATCAAGCTTTTTGAAAATATTTTTTTTATAAAAATAAATTTTGCAACATCTGACTTTGTGACATTGAGAGATTTGGCCTAATACAAAAGAATAGTTGTTAGTCGTCGTTTGCGAGATTGTGAGATTCCTAGAGGTGGAGGAGACATCCCCACTCCTTTGTAAGCAAGCAATTTCTCTCGATTCCTCTTTTTCAGTGTAAAAGGAGCTTCCTTGCTATGAAAGGCTAAAACCCTCAGTTGGGGATTCTTACTGAGTAGTTGATGTAAACTCTTTTTCATATCTAATTAAGGTTGTTTTATGTGTTCACTGCTTCTATCTATGCTTATTGTATGCATGCTTGTGGCTTGATCACCCATTTGTGTGTGCTGTTAGGGACTTTAGCATTGGGAAATGTACTGTTTCCTTAGAACTTGATAGAGCAGGGACTGAATAACTGCATTGCTAGGGATAGTGTGCAGGGTTTTGGTTTTCTTTATTATGATGTGAGTATAATGCTGTTTAAATTAGGCTAAGTTCAACAAGAGGGATCTGCGAACAAAGTTTGATTTAAATTAGTCCAAACGCTGGAGGAATCGGTGTTTGGTATTTTTGTCCTCAACATAGAACACAGGAGCATCTTTAATTAGAAAAACATCTTTAATTGCATCAAATTACTCAGTAGGAGGACCCAACACCTTTAGATATCTATCTTCACACTTACTTGTTCTCGTTTATTGCTTTTACTTAGGATAGAACATACTTTTGCTCTAATTCACAATCATTAATTTCTGTTTGCAAATGCCTGCTTACTTAACAAAACTTTGCGAAATGAACAAGTTCCTTGTGTTCGATACTCGGTTCATTCCATTTTAATTATTTTTACTTGGCGATCCGGTGCGCTTGTTGGTAACATCACTCCCATATAAAAAAAACAAGTAATACCAATTTGGAAGAGGGAGTAATCAAGTATTCTGGTCGAAGAACAAGTAAATTTTGGCGCCATTGCCAGGGAACTTTTTCCATTTGGAAAGTTTAGTTTAGTTTGAAGACATTAATTCATTATTCTTTGATTTATTAATTTTTGTTTTTGTTAATATTTGTTTAGTTTAGAATTTATTTTCTTCTTGAATTGGTTAACTGCTGTTCCTGTTAGTGTTTGCATGCGTAGATCTTTTGCAGGTGAATTGGTTCCATTGGATTTAGAAATTGAAGTCACCTTTAGAAGAAACAACACAGAGAGAAAAAGAAAGCTTTTACACGACAGAACAATAGCATCAATCCTTGAAGAGGCTCACTTTTTAGAGTCATCATCTTCTAATTCACCTACATCCAGGGAATCTCAAACAGCAGAATTTGAAGCCGAAGTCATGGCTGAAGAGCAACCTTGACGAGTGACCTTGGAAGATTACTCAAGTACTTTAGTGCCGCAATATTTCTCAAGTGTTGTGAGGCCAGAGGTTTAGGCACAAAACCTAACTTACCCGCCTTCATTGATACAGCTAATACAGAGCAATTTGTTTCATGGTTTACCAAATGGAGATCCATACTCACACTTGCAACGTATATTGAGATTTGTTATACTGTCAAGCTTGGTGGTGTACTTGAAGATGCTATTAGGCTCAGCCTGTTTTCATTTTCTTTATCTGGGGAGGCCAAGAGATGGTTGCATTCATTCAAGGGCAACAGTTTAAAGACCCGGGATGAAGTTGTTGAGAAGTTTCTAATTTTTTTTTCCTAGAGTCTAAAACTGCATAGGGAAAAGCTGTAATTTCTTCATTCCATCAGTTTCCCAATGAATCTTTGAGTGAGGCATTAGAAAGATTCCGTAGCTTGTTGCAGAAAACTCCCACTCATGGTTTTTCAGAGCCTATATAGCTGAACATCTTCATTGATGGGTTACGATCGTAGTCAAAGCAGTTACTCAATGTTTTTGCCAGAGGAAAAATTAAGTTGAAGACACCTGAAGAAGCCATGCACTTAATTGAAAATATGGCTGCCAGTGACCACACAATTTTGCATAATAGAGTTCATATTCCTACCAAGAAGAGTTTATTGGAGCTTTCATCACAAGATGCCTTGTTGGCCCTAAATAAGTTGTTGTCCAAGAAACTTGAAGCTTTAACCGAAACACTAAGTAAGTTACCAACTCAATTGCATGCTAGTCAACCGTTACCTTCATTTGTTTTGCAGGTTACAGGTTGCACACTTTGTGGTGGAGCTCATGGGCCAGGCTTGTGTATTCCCACTGAAGAAACATCTCATGAAGTTAATTACATGGGAAACCAGCCTAGACAAAACTTTAATGTAGTTGGATTTTCTGGATTTCAACATGGCCAACCTTACCAGCAGCATAATCAATGGAGAACTCACCCTAGTAATCATTTCAATAAAGACCAGGGTGGGCCACCTAATAGGCCACAACAACAAGGGCCTAGCTTATATGAGAGAACAAAAAAGCTGGAAGAAACTCTTGCTCAGTTTATGCAGGTGTCATTGACTAATCATAAGAGCACATAGTCAGCCATAAAAAATCTAGAGGTCCAGGTAGGGCAACTAGCCAAACAGCTTATAGAAAAATCTTCTAGTACTTTTGGAGCTAAAACTGAGCAGAATCCAAAAGAAGAATGCAAGGCTGTGATGACCTGAGGAAGGAAGGTAACCATGGAGGAGGAGAAGAAGAAGGAGAAAATGGTGGGGGATGGCAAACAATAGTTGGTAATTAAACCAGCACCTGAACCAGTGCAACCCTTTTATGAACTTATAGAGGAAGAAGAAGAAGAGGATGAACAGATGAGAGAGACACCAATAATTTTGAGTGAAAAAGAAATTAATGAAAAAGAAAAGAAAGAAAAAGAGAAAGAAAAGGAAAATGAAAAAAATGAGAAAAATGAAAAAGAAAAAGAGAGAAAAGAAGAAAAGAGAAAAAGCAAGAGTGAGTGTGCTAGAGAGAAAAAGAAAGAAGCATCTTCAGTTGAAGGGAAAGAAGTGTCATATCCTTTGGTACCTTCTAGGAAAGACAAAGAAAGACATCTAGCTAGATTTCTGGATATTTTCAAGAAGCTAGAAATTACCTTGCCCTTTGGAGAAGCTCTACAACAGATGCCGCTCTATGCTAAATTTCTGAAAGACATGCTAACTAGGAAGAACAAGTACATCCATAGTGAAAACATCATTGTGGAAGGAAACTGCAGTGTCGTAATTCAACGTATCCTTCCACCAAAACATAAAGATCTAGGCAGTGTCACTATACCTTGTTCTATAGGTGAAGTTTCTGTTGGCAAAGCTCTTATTGATTTGGGAGCCAGTATTAATATGATGCTGCTTTCCATGTGTCGGAGACTTAGAGAGTTGGAGATAATGCCTACTAAGATGACTTTACAGTTATCAAATCGCTCCAACTCCAGACCTTATGGAGTGGTTGAGGATGTTCTGGTTTGAGTCAAACATCTTATCTTTCCTGTTGACTTCGTTGTAATGGACATTGAGGAAGATGCAGATATTCCCTTAATTATGGGACATCCATTTATGTCTACTGCAATCTGTGTAGTGGACATGGGAAAAAAAGTTAAAAATAGGTATTGAAGACCAACAGATCAACTTTGATCTATTTAATGAAGAAAGAAAATTGCTGGACCAGAATGTTTGTTTACATGTGAAGGAGTTTGATGCGAAGGTTCTAAAGGAGAGAACCGAGATTGATCCAGGATAACAAGAACTATGCGTCAAGCTAATGACGTTAAATGAGCGCTAACTGGGAGGCAACCCAACCCTTTTTAATTTTTTTTTCTTGCATTCTAGTTTAGTATGTTGCTTGTGATTGGGTGTTTTCAGCATGTTTAGTATTGAAAAAGGGGGTTTATAAGTTTTGTGAAGAGATGGACAGAAAAATGACTTAGAAAATTTTCTGTGGTCCACGCGCTAAGCGCAACCTTTGCGCTAAGTGCCATTTCCTTCACGCGCTACGCGAGCTGTTGTTTGCGCTAAGTGCCTTGACCCCTGATGATTGGCTGGATGGTCCCGCTAAGCGAGTGCTTAGCGCTAAGCCCAAAAACCTCTCTGGATTTTAATGTTGGTTGGCTGGTTGGTGGATAGTGCTTTGTATGTTGGTTGGCTGGATGGTCCCGCTAAGCGGCTAAGCGCAAGTTGCAGGATCAATCAAAGCTACAGTTCCCACTAAGCGCGACCTTGAGCGCTAAGCCCAAAAGCTTCTCTGGAATTTTAACATTTTGAATTGGGATTAGTGAGCATATGCTCTTAGCGCAAGGCTTTTAAAACTCAAACGTCATATGGACACACTAAGCGCAACTGTGCGCTAAGCGCACCATACGAAACTGCCAAAAATTATAAGGTTATGCCTTAGGAAGTTACCATTTCACTCTTGTGCATTAAGGCCTCACTGCATCTGCCCTTACCTTGCTTCATTTCCCTGCATTCCTGCACCTTTGCTCTTCTTTGCATTCATCTACATAATCCAAGTAAGTTTCTTTACTTTACTTCGTTTTCATTCTAAGTTTTCAAATTTAGGATAGATAACTTAGTGATTGTTAGGTAGAATTTCTGTTTATGCTTAGTGTTAGGTTAGTTGTTAGTTAGATTAGCTTTAGGTTTGTAATGTAGTCACAATATGTGTGTTTTGATTAGGGTTTGATGGCCCAATAGGGGCCTATGAGAAGGGGTGAGAAGCCCCTAGTTTTCTGGAAATCACGATGAACGTGCTAAGCGCCTTGCTGCACTAAGCGAGTTCATCGTTTCTGTTAAAGATTCTGGATTTCCAGATGAGCGTGCTAAGCCCAGCTGTCACGCTAAGCACGTTCATCTTCTCTGTTGAGTTATCTGTTGAACTCGCTAAGCACGGTTGTGCGCTAAGCGAGTACTGTGTATCAGACACTTAGGATTTTTGTGTTTTTGTTGGGCGCTAAGCGTGCATGTCACGCTAAGCGCTATTATGTCTCTGTTTTTAAATTTCTTAGAATTGGGCTTAGCGAGCCTGCTCACTAAGCCTGTGTTGTCTAGTTTAGTAGTTGTGCTAAGCGCTAATCTTTCTCTATTTTAAAAATTTGTGGAATTGTGCTTTGGGAGCCTACTCGCTAAGCCCATTCTGCAGAAAAAATATTTTCTATGTTCACACGCTAGGCGCGTGTCTATCGCGCTTAGCTCATGAGTAAATTTCATAAGGCGCGCTAAGCGCATCTATCGCACTAAGCGCCCAGTCTTAATTTCAGTTTTATTTTCTGCTTTTCAATTTGAATAATTCCTATCTAATCTTGTGATTTGATTCTTTTGTTTTGCAGATGGCTTCTTGTAAGAGAAAAGCACCAACTTTAGTATCCCAAGATGCCCGGGACCGCTATGCAGATAATGTCCTTGGCTGGAAGATCCTTCCGGAAAGGAATGTGAAGCTGTATATCACAAAATTTGATGAATTCAGGAGAGAAATTGAGAGGAGGAACTGACATAAGGAGCTTACTAACTTCTCAAATGGAAGCATTGATGTTGCTATTGTTAAAGAATTTTATGCTAACCTCTATGACCCTAAAGAAAAATCGCCTAAGCAGGTGAGGGTGCGAGGGCACCTAATTAAATTTGATGATGATGCCCTCAACACCTTCTTGAAGACACTAGTGGTCATAGAGGAAGGGGAGAGCTTGCCCGCATACTCCAGGTTTGCTAATCTGAGGTCTGTTCCTCAAGAGCTTGCAGCCCGTCTATGTATCCTTGGGAGGGGATTTGAGCTAAATGCAGATGAGCTGCCTCTGAAGATTTTGAGGAAGAACCTGACTACTCTGGCACAGACCTGGAGTGTTGTATCTTTTTCTAACTTAGCCCCGACATCCCACACTTAAGATATTACTTTGGATAGGGCTAAGTTAATCTACAGGCTTGTAATGCAGATGGATATGAACTTGGGGTCCCTCATCTCTTGTCATATTTCTCTCATCACACAACACGACTCCTCGAGGCTAGGTTTTCCAGCCTTGATTATTTCTTTATACAAGGCCCGAGGAGTCACATCTGATTCTCTGACCTTTGAATCTCTGAGCCCAACCATTAATTTGGCTTATATTAAAAAGAATTGCTGGAACCTGGATGACCCTTCGATCGCTTTTCGAAGAACCCAGAAATCCAGGGCTAAGAGATCTGAGGCCCCATTTACTTCAGCTCCCCCTATCTCAGCTCTTTCTACCTCTCCTCTCCCTCCAACACCAGCAGCTCCAGTCCTTCCGGATCCTTCTGCTTCGAGCTCAGAGCATTCCTTATCTATGTTGTAGAGCCTGCATCAGGGCCAGCTCCTGATCATGCAAAGTCTACAGGATGTGGTCCACCAACGGCCGGTTATGAGTGTTGAAGAATTTCTTCAGAGGTTGGCCTGGCCAGGAGTGCAACCTTCTCCTTTAGGAGGGGTGAGGCCTCCACAACCCAAGAGCCTCGGCCTGCACATGAGGATGCATCTGCTGACATCTCAGAGCCCTCCCCACCTGAGCCATTTATTTTTGAGGCTGATCTAGAGCCATCTCCTCAACCTGAGCCAGAGCCATCTGCACCAGTGCCAGACTTGCCTATTTCTCAGGATCCACCATCTGCACCAGCATTGGACCTGAATGACGCTGCACAGGATGATTGACAAGATCAGGATCTTTATTTTTTTGCACTTTGAACAATTTATATTATTCTATCTTCAGTACATTTTATGTTTATGTTTCAGTTCAGTCTTTAAATTTCAGTTCATAGTTATATTTTGTTTGGTAGCTTGTATAAAAGATTGATTGAACAATGCACTTATTTTATTCAGTGGTTGATGTTTGAATTTGGAAATTAGTGTTTGTTGATTGATTTGAATGGATCGATTGTATGATGTGAGTGAATTGGAATGCGTAAATCATATGCTTTGAATGAACATGCAGTCATTAGAAGAGAAAGAACATGGAAGGGAAAAATCTGACAACCAAAACCCATGCCCACCCTAGAGGCATCAGTCTCAACGACAAACAGAAGGGAAAAATCTGACAACCCAAGAACAAAACGCGTTGCAGATAACTTCATTTAGTTTGTCGAAAGCCGCATGGACCTCCGGCAATCAACCAATTTGTCTTTGGCCAAGAGCTGAGTTAAGGGAGTTACTATGGAAGCGTACCCTTTAATGAACCGCCGATAGAAGCATAAAATCAACATACAACTTTACCGCTTTTGTAGGTCTAATTTCCTCATCACAAATCGAGGATACGTAGGAGCAAAAGCCCCGCGTTTGTCGACCATCCCTTTTCAAAAAAACAAGAGATCGTTAATGGTCCAATGCCTTAACGTTTCTCTTCTTTCATAACCAAGAGATAATTAATGGTCCAATGCCTTAACATTTCTCTCCTTTCAAAAGAATCAAAAGATCATCCAACGCCTTAAACGACTTTTGTTCGGTTAATATCAATCTTGCGAAAAAAGATTAAAACAACTTAACCAACGTTTTGTTCTGAAAGATCTATGTAGGTCTGATTTCCTCATCGTAATTAAGGAATTCGTAGGAGCGAGGGAAACACCTTTGTAGACCACAAAAAGATAAAAAAAATACAAAAGACCCATAAAAAGCTAAAAAAACATAAAAAAGGGAAAATACATAATTTTGAAGTCATGTCTTGCACACTTGATTAAAGGTTGTCGTCCTTTGTGACAGACGCATGGGGTGCTAATACCTTCCCCGTGCATAAAAACAACTCCCGAACCTTTCACACTTAAAGTTCACAAACCACATGTTCTGGTTTTTCCGACGTTTTCCTCGAATAAACATTGGTGGCAACTCTGCACGCCTTCCTTCTTTGGAAGACGCACCCGTGAGCCCCGCGTCGCCCTCTCGCCGAAGGGTAGGTTGCGACAGTTGGCGACTCCACTAAGGACTATTTTTAGAGAGTTAGGCCAATCAATCAGTGTGTAACATCTCATCATGGCTTCTTCTTTTATCTTTGATTTTTATCCATATTTGTACATAACCTTTGCTATGTTGTTGTGTTTGTCTATCAATTACATTCATAGTTAGAAATACCTTTTTTCTACACACACATGACACCTACACTTCACGCACACATTGAGATATTAGGCCCTATTTGATGCAATCCTCCCTAGGAAGGGACCAGTCACTAGAGCCATGAGTAAGAGGCTCCAAGAGGATTGCGCTAGAGCTGTTGAAGAAGGCCCTAGGGTTCTCATGAGCCTCAGGGTAGATTTCTGAGCCCATGGGCCAAGGTTGGGTCCAATTATCTTTGTACATATTAGACTAGGATGTCATTATATTTGGTCCTTGTATTTAGGGCTCCATGGTGTAGGTAGGGTAGCCTAGAAATATAGGAATTTCCAGTCCTTGTATTTTAGGGCACCTAGACTAGTTTTTGTATTAGGGGTAGTTTTGTAATTTCACATGCACTTGTGTGTTGGGAAATAAATTTAATTGAATTTGTAGAAGCCCAATCCAATTAAATTTTAGAGGCGGAGCTAAGCATTTGCTTACTACACCCCATTGCCACATCATATGATCACACTTTGTGCATGTCCTTCATGCTTTACATGCCTCATGACACCTAAGCACACGTAGTGGAGAATCTTGGAATTGATCTTGGATTAGTGGGCTGAACCATAACTAAAATTCACTAATCATAATTAGTGAAATTTTGGCTCCAAAGTTTGGCTCCACAAATTCAATTTCAAATTCAAGTAAATTTTGAATTAAAATTCAAATTTTCCTCCAATTTTGTGTGACACTTAGGCTATAAATAGAGGTCATGTGTGTGCATTTTTTCAACTTTGATCATTTGAATATTAAACTTCAGATTTCAGAGCTCTTTTAGAGCACAAAATTTCGTGCTATTCTCTTCCTCTCCCTTCATTCATCTCCTTGTTCCTCCAAGCTCTTATCCATGGCCTCCTATGGTGGTGAGCTTCTTCTAGACTCATCTTCTCCTTGAAGTGGCGTCTGCTCTCTCTCTTCCTTCTCCATTCCGCTGCCATTCATCTTCCAAGAAGCAAAGGAATCCATTGATGAAGAAGATCCTAGGCCTACAAGCTCCAATGGAGCTTACATCACTATGCCCGGGTCTATGTGAGCCATAAGGAGTGGAGGTGAATCTGTGGTCATGCTGGGTCTCCGACTCGCTTGTAACTATCCAAGTCTTAAGCAACATAAACACTACTCTTGATTTCTAGGTTGAAATCGCTAGTACTGGCAGCTTGAACATACGAACTTGTATAAATTACTGGGAATTGGTCACTACATGTTTTGAGCTGAAATTTTTACTAAAATTTCTAGATATCTGGACCTAAATTATGAAAAAGAACCCAACAATTTCAATTAAAGTAAAAAATAAGAAAAGTCACACAAATTGGCAGAAAAATCAGTGTCCAGGAAAAAAAAGTGAAAGGGAAGTGTGCTTGTTGTTTTTTGCTCAAAATTTGTTCTATATTTGGTGCCTATTTTATACCAATCCTAGTTCTGAAACTTCAATTGAAAATTATAGTGAAAACAAGTGCCAAAACTAGAGGTTTCTTGAGTCTTTTTTTCTTTTTTCTTTTTAGTTTTTCTACTCTACTCTAGAGCCATTCAAGGTTTCTCTTTGAGTCCTAGCTTGCTTTTGTGTGCTTTTCATTGCTTTAATTGTTGAATAATCCTTGAAAATTTGTCTTGTTAAAACTCTATTGGTTTAGCTTTCATTTCATTTTTTTGGTCTTTGGTTATTGCTTGTCTCTTTGTTTCCTTGCTTGTGAGTTGCCATATAGGGAATTGGAAAGAAGGATTGGTGCCATACCTTGAAGAATTTGTTGGGAACCTTAAATGAGGTCATCCAAACACTCTTAGGATCTGCCTAGTTTGCATTTCTTGCACTTTAATTTCTTGCTTACTTTCATAGCTTATTTCCTTTACTCTCCATTGTCAAATCGCCAAGGTAGCTTGCCTTTTACCAATTAGTTTTTACCTTATCTTTCACACCTCTTTTAGTGTTTATTTTGGCTAGTTTCAACCATAGTTTCTTTTACCTTTTGTATTCAAACCCCTAACAAGAAAGAACCATTACTTAGGAACCAACATGAGTCTTCATTCTTCATCTAGTGTTAATGGTGAGGGTTCTACTCCTAAGGACCCCTTGTATAAGATATTAGATGAGTTGAGATCCCTTAAGTTGTGGAAAGAAAAACAAGAGAGAAAAGAAAAAGGTAAAAAAAGAGTGGAAGAATTAAGTCAAGATGAAAGAGAGAAAATAAGAGAGGAAGAAAGAAGAAAAATAATGAAAGAAATGAAAAGAGAAAAACATGCCTCCTATAGTAGTCATGACTCTTGCAAAAGTTTAAGTGAAGAACTTAGCGACTATTATAGAGGGTGCCATAGTTCACATACTAAACATCACTCCCAAAGAAGAGAAAAGGATATAAGGCCTCAAGAGGTTAACATTAGCCTCCCATATTCCTATGGAAAAGATAATGTTGAGGCCTACTTAGATTTGGAAATGAAGGTTGAACAACTCTTTGCTTGCCATCATATTAGCAAAGAGAGAAAATTTCCATTGGCTACCCTTAGCTTTCAAGGGTATGCCCTCTATTGGTGGACTTCCCTTGTTAGGGAATGAAGGATTCATGGGGATCCTCCAGTAGAGTATTGGAATGATCTTAAGAGTGGCCCTTAAGGAAGAGGCACATTTCCCTCCTACTATGAAAAGGGAGCTTATGGACAAGCT
>NC_016090.4:16117434-16140144 GCF_000004515.6 Glycine max | reverse complement strand
GAGCTGGACTTAGGGAGGAGGAAAGAACAAGCATAGCTAGGTTCCTTAGTGGGCTTAATATGGAAGTAAGGGACAAGCATACCTAGATGAGCTAGTCCAACTTTGTATAAGAGTGGAGCAACAACTTAAAAGAAAGCCTTCTTCAAAATCTTATGGCTCTCACTCTTATCCAAGGAAGGACCAAGCCCATGGAATTTTGGGGGCTGCACCTTCAAAACGCAAGAAAGATAAGGGTAAGTCCATAGAGAAATACACCCCTAAGACTAGTTCCCAAGAAAGGACTAGCAACATTAAATGCTTCAAATGTCTTGGGAGAGGTCACATTGCCTCTCAATGCCCCACAAAGAAAACCATGATCATGAGGGGTCAAGACATTTATAGTAGTCAAGAGGAGACTACTTCTTGCCCTTCCTCTAGTGGAAGTGAAGATGAAGTAAGGGGTGAAGAGTCTAGTGAGGAAGTCTACCCTCATGAAGAAGGTGACCTCTTAATGGTTAGAAGGCTCCTTGGAGGTCAATCTTGTGATCTATCTCAATCCCAAAGAGAGAACATCTTTCATACAAGATGCAAAATTTTAGATAAAACTTGTTCTCTCATTGTGGATAGTGGATCTTGTTGCAATTGTTGTAGCACAAGATTAGTTTCCAAGTTGAACCTCACTATCATTCCCCACCCAAAACCTTATAAACTTCAATGGCTCAATGAGCAAGGGGAAATGATAGTTAACCAACAAGTGAAGGTACCTTTCTCCATTGGGACATATAAGGATGAAGTTAATTGTGATATAGTTCCCATGGAGGCAGGACATATTCTGTTAGGAAGGCCATGGCAATTTGATAGGAAGATCATTTATAATGGCCTAACTAATGAGATTAGCCTCACCCATCTTGACACTAAATTTGTGTTGCATCCTCAAACACCTTCACAGGTGGCCAAAGATCAACTAACTATGAAAGATAAGAGGGATGAGGAAGAAAAATTAGAAAAACAAAAGAAAAAGAAGGATAGTAAGGTCTTGTCTTCAAAGGCCAGGGGGAATGAAAAAGAGGAAAAGGATTCCTCCAAGAAGATTGTTAAGAAGGAAAATCATTTTGCAACAAAAGGTGATATTAAAATAGCACTCCTTCTTAAACAATCTTTCTACCTTCTCCTATCAAGGGAAACATCCCTTAGCACTGCCATAATTCCTACATTTGAGAACTTACCCCCAAAGATCCAAGAACTTTTACACGAATTTGGTGATATATTTCCCAAAGAGATACCCTCTGGGCTACCTCCTTTAAGGGGAATAAAACACCAAATAGATTTAGTCCCAGGAGCAAGCCTTCCTAATAGGCCAGCCTATAGGACTAACCCTCAGGAGACTAAGGAGATAGAGTCTCAGGTTAAAGAATTGTTGGAGAAGGGCTGGGTCCAAGAAAGCCTAAGCCCATGTGTTGTGCCAGTGTTGTTGGTGCCCAAAAAGGATGGTACGTGGAGAATGTGTACAGATTGCAGGGCCATCAATAACATCACTATAAAGTATAGGCACCCCATTCCTAGACTTGATGATTTGCTTGATGAGTTGCATGGTGCCAATATCTTTTCAAAAATTGATCTTAAAAGTGGTTATCACCAAATCCGGATGAAAAAGGGTGATGAGTGGAAAACCGCTTTCAAGACCAAGTTTGGTTTGTATGAATGGCTAGTGATGCCTTTTGGGCTCACTAATGCACCAAGCACCTTTATGAGGTTATGCATCATGTCTTAAGGGATTTCATAGGTAGATTTGTAGTTGTTTATTTTGATGATATTTTAGTGTACAGTAGGAGCCTAGATGATCACTTAGGACATATCAGACAAGTTCTTTTAGTCCTTAGGAAAAACACCCTCTATGCAAATATAGAGAAGTGTACTTTTTGTGTAGATAATATAGTTTTCTTAGGGTTTGTAGTTGGTAGAAATGGGGTCCAAGTGGACCCTGAGTGTCATACCCTAATTTCGTCCGGGGACCTTTGCTTGATGACATGCGACCTTTCTTTGGTTCTTGTGAGGTGCTTGGCATCCATCATTGGGCAATTTGTGAAATTCCAGGACATGCCGAAAAACCAAAAAAAATATATTGATGCACAATCCGTAAGTTTCCGTGACACACCGGAAATCAAATGGAAGCATCGTTGCATAATTAAGTGAGGTTCCGTAACATTCCGTAAGTCAAAAGGGGGATGATTATGTAATCCGCAAGGTTCCGTAACATTACGGAAAGAAAACAAGTATCGTTACGAGATTCGTAAGTTTCCGTAACTTTACGAAAAAAGAATCACCAAAAAAAGGTAAGGGGGTGAACTTATCAAGATAGGGGTGTAAATAGCAATTCAAATCTAGGCCCTTCCAGAACATTTTGGAAGTTGGGTTGCTTAAGGAGGAAGCAACTGGGCGGCAAGCTCCTCCACGTTTTTGAAAAATGGTTTTCGGGGCTTCCGCGGCTTCCGTAATACTTCCGTAAAATTTCCGAAAACCTTGGGTAAGCATATTCCACTTAACATTGGTAAAAGGGAAAAGAAAAAAGATGAAAATCAAATTCGAAAACAGTTCCGTAAGGCTTCCGTAACTTTTCCGTAAAATACGAAAAGGGGGGTGAACTTAGTAATTCGGGTGCGCTTAGAAATCTTCTTCATTAAGTCTTTGGGCGGCAAGCACCTCCCTTTTTTCTATAAATAGGGGAGGGGGGAGCTGTTTCAAAATGTTCAAGACCCCTTTGGCTATGCATTTCGGCTATTTTTGGCAAAAAACACATTTTCGCGAAGAAAAATCAAGTCGAAGTACTTCCGTAACGCTTCCGTAAGCGATTCTGTGGAAATTCTTCATCGTTCTTCGTCGTTCTTCACCGTTCTTCATCCGTTCTTCGTTCGTTCTTCGTTCTTCAACGGGTAAGTTTTCGAATTCGAGACTTTCAATTCATTTCTTGTTTTGTGTACTTTCACTTTAATTTCGTTTACTTTCAGTTTTCTTTTCTTCCGTTTTTAACGTGCTTTAACCATTTATTTAAGCCGTTTTCTCGTCTAATAAATGATAAAATGAATTTCAACCGATCATTTGTGTTGTAATCTCGTTTAATCACTGTTAAAACGAAATCTAACTGATCGTTCACGCTATAACCTCGGTTAAACCAAAAAAAGTAAAATAATAATAAAATAATCAAAATATCTTTGAATAAAATAATAAAAAAAATCAATCGGACGTTTTTCTTTGGAAGTTTCCTTGAATGAATTGATTAATAACCAAAGTGAAACTAAGACTAAAATCAACTCACAAATCAAGTTTTTTTCCGAAAAATCACTAAAAACCGTTTTAAGGTCCAACGCCTTAAACGGTCCTCTTTGCTTTTATTGGTTAACATGGACCGTTCAAAAGCATAAAATCAACATGTGACTTTACCGCTTTTGCAAGAACTACGTAGGTCTGATTTCCTCATCGCAATTGAGGATACGTAGGAGCAAAAGCCCCGCTTTTGTCGACCACCCCAAGAGATCGTTAATGGTCCAAATGCCTTAACGTTTCTCTCCTTTCAAAAACAAGAGATCGTTAATGGTCCAATGCCTTAACGTTTCTCTCCTTTCAAAATCAAAAGACCGTTTAATGGTCCAACACCTTAAATGACCTTTTGTTCAAATAAAAAACATATTTTGCAAAAAAGACAAAAAACAAACTTAAACCAAACACTTTGTTCCGAAAGAACTACGTAGGTCTGATTTCCTCATCGCAAATTGAGGAATACGTAGGAGCAAAGGGAAACACCCTTGTCGACCACAAAAAGAGAAAAAATATAAAAAGGGTATAAAGGATATAAGAACATAAAAGGGAACACAAAAATCAAAGTCATGTTTGCACATTCGATTAAAGGCTGCCGTCCCTTGGGACGGACGTGTGGGGTGCTAATACCTTCCCGTGCGTAAATACAACTCCCGAACCTTTCAACTTAAAAGTTCGTAGATCGCGTCTTTTCCGGTTTTTCCGACGTTTTCCTCAAATAAACGTTGGTGGCGACTCCGCGCGTATTCCTTTCGTGGAACACGCATCCCGCGAGTCACGCGTCGCCCTCCCGCCGAAGGGTAGGTTGCGACAGTTGGCGACTCCACTGGGGACTGTTTTTTAGAGAGTTAGGCCATTTAATCTTGTGCAATGTTTTACCGTGACTTACCCCTTTGTTGGTTTTCCTTCATTATGTTCTTATGTATATAAACTCTTTGTTGCTTTTAGTGCGTTTTAAAATGTATGCATGGGGTAAATATTTATTCATTTGATGCACACAAACACCAACACTATTTGCACACACTGTGAGTGAAAAAGGGCCCTATACCCGGGTTCATGGGAACATAAGGAGCGGAGGTGAATCTGTGGTCATGCTAGGTCTCCGACTTGCTTGATTACAGTGAACCCTCATCTAGAGCTTTTTTCTTTGAAAACTTATTGTTGCTAGTAGTCCCTACTGCTGCAATATGTTTTTCGAAGAGAATGATACCTCTAGAAACTATAAAAAGAGATATGACTACCTTGGGGGTTATTACTAAAAGCCTAGTTAGCTCTCTCCCTTATAGGTCCCTTAAATAGGGGCACGGAGCAAACACGCTGCGTGCCATTTTTCACACTGCCATGCATAAGTGTCATATACCCTTTTACTTATATTCAGTGAGTATTGTCATACTATGTACATTCCCGTGTTGCGCCTTTCGCATATGCATCGCACATGGGTTCTGTCTTGATCCCCTCTGTAAACAAACCAACGAAGGGTCCGTGTCACCGTTTTAAATACATACGTTGGGGCACTTTGCTACCCTTAGACGTTGTATCTAAGAAGGAGACAGTTTCTCGGGCTCCCGTATTCGTAAATTGCATCTGTGTCATATGCATTTCTTCATGCATTCATCCATTCCACCCATGATAGATGTCAGAGTTTTGATTCGCACTAGATTTTATTTCACTTTAGTAAAACATGGGATCAAGTCAAAAGCCTTCGCTTAAAAAGAGGTTCTATCAAGTCAAAATCAAGAGCTTAGAGGTCACTAGTTTAGGAGAGTTGGGGCAATTAATGGGTCAACTTCAACGGTAAGCCTTCCGCAAAGCCTATGGTAAGATTTGGGACCTAGCTAGGGTAGAAGTCTCCATGGAACCGATTGCATCCCTTTCCCAGTATTATGACCAGCCCCTAAGGTGCTTCACATTTGAGGACTTCCAGCTAGTGCTGACTGTGAAAGAGTTGGAAGAAATCCTGGGATGCCAACTGGGAGGAAGGAAGCCATATCTTTTCTTTGGGTTCTATCCCTCCACGACAAGAGTTGCCAAGGTAGTGAAAATCTCAGCACAAGAGTTGGAACGTCTAAAGCAAAACAGAAATGGAGTAGTCGGAGTACCAAGGAAGTGTTTGGAGGAAAGGGCAAAGGCCTTGGAAAATCAAGGCGAATGGGCTTTCTTTTATTGACATCTTGGCGTTTTTTATCTTTGGAGTTGTCCTCTTTCCGAATATGGAAGGGTTAGTGGACCTAGCAGCGATTGACGCTTTCCTCGCCTTTCATCATGGCAAGGAAAGCCCGGTCGTCGCCATTTTGGCCATGTATGACACGTTCGACCGGGGATGTGAAAAGAGCAGCGCAATAATTGTTTGTTGTGCACTGGCTCTCTATGTGTGGCTGGTTTCACACCTTTTTTCTCCAAGAAGGTAGGCCCGTCTATCCGCTACAAGGTCACCGCTCGTGCGTCGAAAAGGGAAAGGGTAATTGATTCATTGCACCAAGAGGCAACAATGTGGATGGACTGATTTGCTCTTACTTTGAACAGGAGTCAAGAACTTCCCGATTGCTAGCCAAGGCCAAAGCAGTGGCGGACACCTACTCCGCCCCCGAGGAGATCCACGGACTTCTCAGCTATTGTCAGCATATGATAGACTTAATGGACCATATGATTAGAAACCGCTAGGAAGTTTGTATTGTCGCTCAGATCTTGACTAGTTATAACTTTTTGAAAAAAATGAGTTTATCCCACGTTTTTACTCCAAAAATCAGTGCGAATCAAGTCACTCCCACATTTTATCTCTAGCATGCATTGTATGTTGGTCTCGTCCTTTGTCACGGGAAGCCGGAAGGTCCATATCACCTTCTTAATTGTACACATGGGGCACTGCGCCCCCAAATGCGCAAGTAAGAAGAGATAATTTTCCGGGCTCTCGTGTCCGTAAAATGCATTCATATCATGCATCGCATAAGCATCTCTTCATAACATCATAATGAACATATCGTTCCTGCTTTTGTCCGTTATCATATTCCAACCTCACATTTTGCATGAGTCATGGCATCATCATGCATATGCGTTCAACAAACTTTTTGATCTGCAAAATTGCATACCATTTGTTTTCATGTTTGCTCATCCTTGTGTTTTCCTCTACAAAAACAAAAAAGGGGAAGCGTGAAACTTCACACTACATTCTTAGTTGCATGTGTTAGGCACCATGAGCCAACCATGTTGGGATCATAAACCCATTTCTAAAAAAAAAAAAAACACACAACAACAAAACAAAATAATTGAACATGGTACCTAATGCATGGTTAACTAAGAAAGGGTGTTTCTTCGAGCATCTCAATCTCATAATTACATTTTCCGTGCACGGCTTAAAGTATGCCCGAGTCATTCATCCCTATGAGATGTTGTTGAAGTATTGGCGATCAGAATTACCATTCCTTGGATTACGGGGTTGAACCAAGCTCATGCTTTTATAAAAAGGTTCATCAAGTCAAAATATGGAAGTAACCGTCTTGCAAAATTGGGGCAAAAGATGAATCGAGTCACATCACTGCTTCGTCTACTGCCAAACATATTTAGGATTGTTGATGTCCTTGTTACTTCCAGTTTCACCTTGACAAAGATGTCATGGACCATGTTGAAAATCTAAATTGATTCAACCCCATATCCTGCGTAAAAATTCGCAATCTTCAACTGTACATCATTCGCATACATCCATGCTTTTCATTGGTTGCATTGCTCATTGCATTCTTTCCTTGAAAAATAAAATAAAATGAACTTAATCATTGTTATAAAAAAAAAAAAAAAAACATGCTTTACGGCGTCCTCACCGAACTTGTGCTAGAGCTAGAGTAATGGGTGAAGTAGAGGAGATACAAGAGACGATGAAGGCCGACATGGAGGCCATTAAAGAGAAAATGGCCACAATGATGGAGGCCATGATGAGCGTGAAGAAGATAATGGAAGCCAATGCGGTTGCAATTGCCGCTACCAGCGTTGTTGCTAAGGTGAACCTGATGTCCCCATCCGGCATCAACCAAATGAATCATCCAACCTCAGATATGGTAGGCAAAGATTTGGGAAGTACGGGCAGCCCCCATAATGTACAAATTCAAAACGAGCACGCCTTCCCGCCATATGGCTTGCCTCTCAACTATACGCCACCCAAAGTGGCGTACACTCCCAATAAGAATGTCAATAACTCCACTCCTATACCCATTGAGAGCCAACAACCCCAAACTGATCATGCACATGTCTCTTAAACCGTGGGGGGACACATGAAATTCCCCACCACAATCTAGCCGACTTCGAGCCTTGCCTCGGATATGCCACGGAAGGGCAAGCAGTTGGTGGTATACCCTTACAAAACCCTTTGGAAGGCCCTCAGTATCACCCACAACTACACCTCTTGCATTCCACGACAAGTAAAAACCCTCATGCTATGGCAGAAATGGGAAAGTTGGATCATCTAGAGGAAAGGCTCAGGGCCATTGAAGGAGGTGAAGATTATGCCTTTGCTAACCTAAAAGAGTTGTTCCTAGAACCCAATATCATCACCCTCCCAAGTTCAAGGTGCTGGACCTTGACAAGTACAAGGGACTACTTGTCCCAAGAACCATCTAAAGATGTATTGTCAGAAGATGGGGGAATACGCAAAAGATGAGGAATTGCTAATACATTCCTTCCAAGAAAGTCTTACTGGGGTAGCTGTTACCTGGTACACTAACTTGGAATCTTCCCGAGTCCATTCTTGGAAGGACCTAATGGTTGCCTTTGTTAGGAAGTATCAGTACAATTTTGATATGGTTCCAGATAGGATGCAACTACAGAACATTTGCAAAAAGGGGGACGGATCTTTCAAAGAACACGCCCAAAAGGTGGAGGGATCTGGCGGCCCAGGTGGTACCCCCAATGATGGAAAGGGAGACGATGATCGTGATGGTAGACACATTATCGATACTCTACTATGAAAATATGGTGGGCTACGCACCCTCAAAGCTTTGCGGATTTGGTCTTCGCCAGTGAAAGGATCGATGTGGGTCCGAAAAGAGGCAAATTTGATCATCCTACTAGGACGACTGAGAAAACTGGGGCAAATGAAGAGGGTGAGAAAGAGGGAGAAACCCATGCTGTGACTGCCATTCCTATACGGCCAAGTTTCCCACCAACCCAACAATGTCATTACTCAGCCAATAACAAACCTCCTCCTTACCCACCAACCAGTTATCCATAAAGGCCATCCCTAAATCAACCACAAAGTCTGTCTACCGCACTTCCAATGACGAACACCACCTTTAGCACAAACCAAAAACACCAACAAAAAGGAATTTTGCAGCAAAAAGCCTGTAGGGTTCACCCCAAATTCCGTTGTCATATGCTAAACTTGATCCCATATCTACTTGATAATTCAATGGTAGCCATAACCCTAGCCAAGGTTCATCAACCTCCATTTCTCCGAGAATACGACTCGAACGCAACGTGTGCTTGTCACGGAGAAGCCCCGGGGCGTTCCATTGAGCATTGTAGGGCTCTGAAGCGTAAGGTGCAAGGTCTAATTGATACGGGCTGGCTGAAATTTGAGGAGAATCGCTTGTTGAATCCTAACATTAACAAGCAACACCATACATGGGGCAATTCTGGAAGCTGTTGTTATGACTCATCAGGATTTTCAAGTTTATGCCATAAACCACAGTTACAATGTTAAATGATATAGATAAAATGGACATCCTCTCACGAACACATCTTTGCTTATTCAACTTCCACCGGAATGTGAGTGTAAGCCATTGGTCTGTTTGCTCAAGCAACCTGCGCTCCTGAGTGTTGACTTCCAAGACCGTTCAATCAGAGATTACTCATCTTGCACGTTGGTGGGGGTGCCGTAAAACAACGAGCAAAGTTCAAAACAAATAAGTTTCAAAATAAAAAATAAAAAGGCATTTGATTGACTGTGTTTTCAAGTAAAAATATAGACGTTCATGTGACCTCATTTTGTCTTTTTAGAGAGAAGTGAGTTATCAAGAATAGGATGTTGGACAAATGGCCTCAGTTACCTTGAGAAGAAGAGGGGATTTTTTTAAGATACGAATATTATTCCCCAATTAAACTTTCACTCTCTCTTTTCGGATTAACAATGCACATAGGGACAACCCTTCCCTTGTGTTCAAGAATCCTCTACAACAAGAGACTCTCAGTCTCTTAATCCCTTTTCAGAAGTAAGAAGAAGAGAAGAAGAAATCTCTCTTAAAAGGGATAGATTGTACAATGAAGACCAATCAAAATTCCTTATTGAATATGCAAGTGGTTGACCAAGGAACCTTTTTGAGAGGATAAGACATTTCAGTTCATAAATACTCTTGATCTTTCGAGAGGATAAAACTGTTTGGGCAATAAAAACTCTCTTTAAAACATTTGAATGGCCGTTCATAAAACATTTGAATAGATATGTCTCTTGGAAATTATTTTCTGAAAATCCCCTCTGGTAATCAATTACAAGACTTATGTAATCGATTACAGGTTTTAAAAATTTGAATTAAAATATTTTCAACTAATGGTAATCGATTACCAGAGAGCAAATCTCAATTTGAAAGGATAGAATTCCTTGGTCAAACCTTTTGCTTCTTCAATTTGGAAACTTCTTCCTAAGATTCTAGAGATCAACTTGATCATATATCTTGATTTTCTTGGATTCTTGTCTTGAATAAAACTTAGAAGCACTTGATCCTTTAGCATCATCAAGACATCAAAACATCTTGCTTCTACATAGGAGTCATTTGACTTAATCCATCTGCTGAAAAATCCTTCAACTATTTCTCGTCCTTGGAAAATTCTTTTTGCAAGAATCAATTGCGTCTTTCATTCTTCCTCACTACGAGGTTGTGAAAACAAGACAACAATTGGTACCTCTAAGCCCTACACTGGGGCAATGAAAGGACCCATGCATAAAGCTCAAACGAACCTAGGGGCAGATTAGAAGTTCTCACTCAATAGGTTCCCAGCTACAAGGTCATGACGAAAGACAACGATTGGTACCTCAAAGCCTTACACTGGGGCAATGAGGGGCACCGTGCATGAGCCTCAAGTGAACATAGGGGCCGATCAAAAGTTCTCACCAATCGATGTTTTTAACAAAAAAAAGGGGACAAACCCTAGGATTTCAATGGATTGATTAAACATCAAACGACTCCATTGCCGTCACTCCAAAATGGTCAAGTGACTAAATCAAAAAGAACATACACTCTGAGGGAGTTCCCGGAGAGATTTGCAAAAAGATAGGATGAGGTTGCATGAATTATCACCTTTTTCAAAAGGGCAGTCAATCTGTGTTTTCCAAAAAAAAAAAAATCAAATCAAAATCAAAATCACAAAATAGGGAAAGAATGCCATGAACATTGTACAACTTTCCATTACATTGCATTGTTTCATATAAAGTCCGCATTTACCCAAATTTCACAACAAAGGTTGCATGCATTTGCATCCCTCAAAATCATGTTAACTGCATAGATTCCCTACATCTAAATGTCCAAATCTTTTGAATTTTGGATGACCGGCTCTCTCGATGAGTCGATCTCTTGCTTTCTCTTAAGGGTGGACCCTTGGGTACTAGTTACCCTCACCGTTGAGAGGACTACACGTCCTCGCCTTGAGAGGACTACACGTCCTCACCATCGGAGGGCTGCACGCCCTCACCTCCAGAGGACTACATGTCCTCGCCTTGAGTGGGCTACACGTCCTCACCTTGGGTACTAGTACCCTCACCTTAAGAGGGCTACACGCCCTCGCCATCAGAGGACTGCATGTCCTCACCTTCGTAGGGCTACACGCCCTCACCTTTAGAGGAATACACGTCCTCGCCAACAGAGGGCTGCACGCCCTCACCTTGAGAGGACTACACGTCCTCGCCAACAAAGGGCTGCATTCCCTCACCTTGAAGAGGACTACACATCCTCGCCAACAGAGGGCTGCACGCCCTCACCTCCAAAGGATTACACATCCTCGCCTTGAGAGGGCTGCACGCCCTCACCTTTAGAGGGCTACGTGCCATCATTTTCAGTGTGCTCCATATCCACACCTTAAGAGGATTTAAGGTCCTCTGCCCTTAAATGCTTAACCGAGACTTTCACTCCCGGTTAAGGGGCCAGTAGTTTCCTTTTAACGGTTCCTGGGCCACCCCCTAATATTGGAGGAGGGCCAACTGTGCGAGCACAACCAGAGAGGGAGGCTATCACACAGCTACTATGCATACCGGGGCAAGATTTCACCTGTGCCGCTGCAAAGAGACGAGTGCGGATCATGCGCACCAACATGACCACTCTTACATAGATATAGATGACGTTGCTACTTAGCGACATTCTGCCCAGCGACCGCAATGCCAATCACCCCCTGCAAAAGTATCAGTTGGTCTGTGTCGTCCCGACATGGGTAAGTATGCATATGGTTCAACTGATTTCTGATACTATCTATTGTTTGCAGGGATCGCACCCACAAAGACACCCAGTGGACACGAAAAAGTCAAACAGGGCCCTGGGGTTTCCAGCTCTGGTTACGGGCCTCTATCAGTCCTACAGGGTGCCCGTACCCCCCGGCAAGGTCACGTCATCATAGGTAAGTATGCACCTCCCCCAACTGATTTCTGATGTCATCTATTGTTTGCAGGGATTGTGCCCGCAAGACACCTAGTGGACCCGAAGAAGGCCAACAGGGTCTTGGAGTTGCCTGCTCTAAATACGGGTCTCTGTCAGTTCTAGGGAGTGCCTGTCGCCCCCAGCAAGGTCATCAGGTCCCCCCTACCAATCGAGCTTTCATCAAGAAGTTCTGCGTCTCCAGGCAGGCGCAGGGCGAAATACCACAGCAGCCTGGCGATGGCCGACAACGGGCAACAGACGCACCGCCATCACCTCTAGAGTTCACCTCTGCTCATCCACAAAAAGGTTTGAGTATTGCCTACACCACATGGCCGACCAATAGGCGACCAAGTCCAAAGCCAAAGGTAAGCAAAGTACTAGGTCAGTGACCGACAAGTCATAAGGCGTCCAGCTAAAGACGTTAAAGAAGCGCTACTAGGAGGCAACCTAGTACCTTTTAAATTTCTGCCTGCTATTTGATCATTTTTTATAGTAGGACGCACCTAGTTGCTCATGATCCTGGGAATTTAAATAAAATAAGCGCAAGCTCGGAAGGTAGTCATACCTTACAAAACATATATATGTATGTTTAGGTAGTGAAGATACCTTAGATATGCATGTATGTAAACAAAAAAAACACTTCACAAAATATATATATGTATGTTTAGGTAGAAAAATACCTTAGATATGCATGTATGTAAACAAAAAACACTTCACAAAATATATATATGTATGTTTAGGTAGAAAGATACCTTAGATATGCATGTATGTAAACAAAAAATACTTCACAAAATATATATGTATGTTTAGGTAGAAAGATACCTTGGATATGCATGTATATAGCAAAAATACCTTACAAAACATATATATGTATGTTTAGGTAGCAAGATACCTTGGATATGCATGTATATAGCAAAATACCTCATGAAAAAAAAAGAGAAGAAAAAAAAACAAACAAGAAAAAGAAATAAACAAATAAAAAAAAAGAAGAAAAAAAAGAGAGAAAAAAGAAAAATAAGTTGTTTAGCTGAAAAACCGATATGCTTTTGAAAAGAGATGACTTCCAACTTTTCTTTGAAAAAATTCACTGATCATAACTAGTTTTTGAAAAAATGTGTATACACCTGAAAGGTGAATGCTGTGAAAATTTTCCCGGACGCCCGAAATGGACTTGGATGAATGCACAAATGGATAAAAGAACATATTTTGGAAACATTGGGTTGACTAAAATAGAGGAAATGAATCCTGAGCCCTAGCATCACATGACCATAAAAATTTGACACTTGAGTGTCCGCATAGGTGCATGCATAACCAGTTTTGCATAAAATTTCCAAATCGTCATTATTGTATTTGTGTCATGGAAATAATGTGGGGCATCCCTTTTTATCCTTGAACCAAACCAAACCCTGACATGTATCATGTCTAGCCATTCTACAAGCCTTGAGCCAAAATCCTGACTCACCATAAACCTTACCCTCGGAAGCAAAAAAAAAAAGAAGGAAAGGAAATTTCCAATCAAAGAGAAAGAAAAAAAAGAAGGAAAGGAAATTTCCAATCAAAGAGAAAGCAAAAAAGGAAGTGGAAATTCCCAATCAAAGAGTGGGAGAAAGAGAAAAAAGAAAAGAAAGGAAATTCCCAATCAAAGAGTGGGAGAAAGAAAAAAGAAAAGAAAGAAAATTCCCAACCAAAGAATGGGAGAAAGTAAAAAAGAAGGAAGCTCCTGGTCAAAGAAACCAGAAGAAATGTGCAGAGAGGTCTTTGGACCAGACAATATCTGAACAGTACAGAATTGTCATCAAATGAACAAAAGAAAGAAAAGGAAACCATGACCTAAAGTGGTCTTCTCCCTTTGATTACCAACCAAAATCCTGTGCGTCGGTGACTTGTTCGCCTCACGCAAAACCAAAACAGAAAAGGAAAAGGCAAAAAAATAATCAAAAGCCGAAAAACTCCCCAAAAGAACCCATTCCCAAGGGAAGTCCTATTTGATCCATGATCACACATGTAATTTTTGATTTGATAGGAAATAATTTGCAAAGTCAAGTCATGACATATCTATGGTTCGGAATTAGGATGAAACACTTACCTGTGCAAGATTGATACACTTTGAGTGGATTTCTTCTATTTTTGTCGAACCCAGTGTTTCCTCTAAATGGTCATTTAGAAACGAAATGCTAACATCCAAAATCTCATTTATGGTTATGGGAGATTTCATCAGCAGACTCTCCTTCCCCGGTAGACGCATTGTTTTTCACTCAAAAAAAAAAGAAAAAAAAAGAAGCATATGCTGCTCTAATCAGTTGGAATATTTGTCTCTTTGCTAAAGCATGTTTGCATTTTTTTTAGTGGAGAAAACACCGAGACTTTTTCAAGTCTCACAAGTTATCCAGAACTACGTAGGTCTGAGTTCCTCATTGGGGGATACGTAGGAGCAAGAGCCTCGCTTTTGTCGACCGCACCGCTTTTTGTTGCCATGACCCAAGAGCTGGTAACCCGCGGAGACACCTTACGGTTATCCGCACCTCGTCATTCAGTCACCCCAAGTGTGATTGACGAGCAGAGGCCAATATGGTCATCTGCGCCCTTTCCGGAGATGTCAGCATCTTCCGATGGAGACTTTTCAAGTCTCACAAGTTATCCAGAACTACGTAGGTCTGAGTTCCTCATTGGAGGATACGTAGGAGCAAGAGCCTTGCTTTTGTCGGCCGCCCCATAATCTTTGTCATACTGACCCTGAGGTCATGTGACGTGCACCCTTGTATCATCCAGAGGCGGCGGGCCCGATGATACGCGGAGATACCTTACGGTTATCCGCACCCTTTTGTCATCCAGAGGCGGCGGGCCCGATGACAAGCAGAGACCAAGTTTGGTCATTCTGCACCCTTGTATCATCCAGAGGCGGCGGGCCCGATGATACGCGGAGATACCTTACGGTTATCCGCACCCTTTTGTCATCCAGAGGCGGCGGGCCCGATGACAAGCAGAGACCAGGTTTGGTCATTCTGCACCCTTGTATCATCCAGAGGCGGCGGGCCCGATGATACGCGGAGATACCTTACGGTTATCCGCACCCTTTTGTCATCCAGAGGCGGCGGGCCCGATGACAAGCAGAGACCAAGTTTGGTCATTCTGCACCCTTGTATCATCCAGAGGCGGCGGGCCCGATGATACGCGGAGATACCTTACGGTTATCCGCACCCTTTTGTCATCCAGAGGCGGCGGGCCCGATGACAAGCAGAGACCAAGTTTGGTCATTCTGCACCCTTGTATCATCCAGAGGCGGCGGGCCCGATGATACGCGGAGATACCTTACGGTTATCCGCACCCTTTTGTCATCCAGAGGCGGCGGGCCCGATGACAAGCAGAGACCAAGTTTGGTAATTCTGCACCCTTGTATCATCCAGAGGCGGCGGGCCCGATGATACGCGGAGATACCTTACGGTTATCCGCACCCTTTTGTCATCCAGAGGCGGCGGGCCCGATGACAAGCAGAGACCAAGTTTGGTCATTCTGCACCCTTGTATCATCCAGAGGCGGCGGGCCCGATGATACGCGGAGATACCTTACGGTTATCCGCACCCTTTTGTCATCCAGAGGCGGCGGGCCGATGACAAGCAGAGACCAAGTTTGGTCATTCTGCACCCTTGTATCATCCAGAGGCGGCGGGCCCGATGATACGCGGAGATACCTTACGGTTATCCGCACCCTTTTGTCATCCAGAGGTGGCGGGCCCGATGACAAGCAGAGACCAAATTTGGTCATTCTGCACCCTTGTATCATCCAGAGGCGGCGGGCCCGATGATACGCGGAGATACCTTACGGTTATCCGCACCCTTTTGTCATCCAGAGGCGGCGGGCCCGATGACAAGCAGAGACCAAGTTTGGTAATTCTGCACCCTTGTATCATCCAGAGGCGGCGGGCCCGATGATACGCGGAGATACCTTACGGTTATCCGCACCCTTTTGTCATCCAGAGGCGGCGGCCCGATGACAAGCAGAGACCAAGTTTGGTCATTCTGCACCCTTGTATCATCCAGAGGCGGCGGGCCCGATGATACGCGGAGATACCTTACGGTTATCCGCACCCTTTTGTCATCCAGAGGCGGCGGCCCGATGACAAGCAGAGACCAAATTTGGTCATTCTGCACCCTTGTATCATCCAGAGGCGGCGGGCCCGATGATACGCGGAAATACCCGAGTGGTTATCCGTATAAACATTCTTTTGCTATCTGTAAGACAGAACGCTTGATAGCATGCAGAGACTGACATAGTCTTATGCACCTTTTGTTCCTCCGGGAACAACAAGTCATTTACATGCGGAAATTTCATGGTCACCCGCGACTCTCGTCAACTGAGAGGAGCGAAATTAGTGTCATACACTGATTTTCGTCCGGGGACCTTTGCTTGATGACATGCGACCATTCTTTGGTCCTTGTGAGGTGCTTGGCATCCATCATTAGGCAATTTGTGAAATTCTGGGAACAACAAGTCATTTGCATGTGGAGATTTTATGGTCACCCGCGACTCTCGTCAAATCGAGAGGAACGAAATTAGTGTCTTATCTTTACTTTCCTTTTATCTCCAATAAAAGACAAGTAAAGAGGGGCAACTGTCATACCCTAATTTCGTCCGGGGACCTTTGCTTGATGACATGCGACCTTTCTTTGGTCCTTGTGAGGTGCTTGGCACCCATCATTAGGCAATTTGTGAAATTCCAGGACATGCCGGAAAACCAAAAAATATTGATGCACAATCCGTAAGTTTTCGTGACACACCAGAAATCAAATGGAAGCATCGTTGCATAATTAAGTGAGATTCCGTAACATTCCGTAAGTCAAAAAGGGATGATTATGTAATCCGCAAGGTTCCGTAACATTACGGAAAGAAAACAAGTATCGTTACGAGATTCGTAAGTTTCCGTAACTTTACGAAAAAAGAATCACCAAAAAAGGTAAGGGGGTGAACTTATCAAGATAGGGGTGTAAATAGCAATTCAAATCTAGGCCCTTCTAGAACATTTTGGAAGTTGGGTTGCTTAAGGAGAAAGCAACTGGGCGGCAAGCTCCTCCACGTTTTTGAAAAATGGTTTTCGGGGCTTCCGCGGCTTCCGTAATACTTCCGTAAAATTTCCGAAAACTTTGGGTAAGCATATTCCACTTAACATTGGTGAAAGGGAAGAGAAAAAAGATGAAAATCAAATTCGAAAACAGTTCTGTAAGGCTTCCGTAACTTTTCCGTAAAATACGAAAAGGGGGGTGAACTTAGTAATTCGGGTGCGCTTAGAAATCTTCTTCATTAAGTCTTTGGGCGGCAAGCACCTCCCTTTTTTTCTATAAATAGAGGAGGGGGGAGCTGTTTCAAAATGTTCAGCCCCTTTGGCACTTCTCTCTCTTTCGAATTTGCTTGGAAAAATCGTTTTCGTGAAGAAAAATCGAGTCGAAGTACTTCCGTAACGCTTCCGTAAGCGATTCTGTGGAAATTCTTCATCGTTCTTCGTCGTTCTTCACCGTTCTTCATCCGTTCTTCGTTCGTTCTTCGTTCTTCAACGGGTAAGTTTTCGAATTCGAGACTTTCAATTCATTTCTTGTTTTGTGTACTTTCACTTTAATTTCGTTTACTTTCAGTTTTCTTTTCTTCCGTTTTTAACGTGCTTTAACCATTTATTTAAGCCGTTTTCTCGTCTAATAAATGATAAAATGAATTTCAACCGATCATTTGTGTTGTAATCTCGTTTAATCACTGTTAAAACGAAATCTAACTGATCGTTCACGCTATAACCTCGGTTAAACCAAAAAAAGTAAAATAATAATAAAATAATCAAAATATCTTTGAATAAAATAATAAAAAAAATCAATCGGACGTTTTTCTTTGGAAGTTTCCTTGAATGAATTGATTAATAACCAAAGTGAAACTAAGACTAAAATCAACTCACAAATCAAGTTTTTTTCCGAAAAATCACTAAAAACCGTTTTAAGGTCCAACGCCTTAAACGGTCCTCTTTGCTTTTATTGGTTAACATGGACCGTTCAAAAGCATAAAATCAACATGTGACTTTACCGCTTTTGCAAGAACTACGTAGGTCTGATTTCCTCATCGCAATTGAGGATACGTAGGAGCAAAAGCCCCGCTTTTGTCGACCACCCCAAGAGATCGTTAATGGTCCAAATGCCTTAACGTTTCTCTCCTTTCAAAAACAAGAGATCGTTAATGGTCCAATGCCTTAACGTTTCTCTCCTTTCAAAATCAAAAGACCGTTTAATGGTCCAACACCTTAAATGACCTTTTGTTCAAATAAAAAACATATTTTGCAAAAAAGACAAAAAACAAACTTAAACCAAACACTTTGTTCCGAAAGAACTACGTAGGTCTGATTTCCTCATCGCAAATTGAGGAATACGTAGGAGCAAAGGGAAACACCCTTGTCGACCACAAAAGAGAAAAAATATAAAAAGGGTATAAAGGATATAAGAACATAAAAGGGAACATAAAAATCAAAGTCATGTTTGCACATTCGATTAAAGGCTGCCGTCCCTTGGGACGGACGTGTGGGGTGCTAATACCTTCCCCGTGCGTAAATACAACTCCCGAACCTTTCAACTTAAAAGTTCGTAGATCGCGTCTTTTCCGGTTTTTCCGACGTTTTCCTCAAATAAACGTTGGTGGCGACTCCGCGCGTATTCCTTTCGTGGAACACGCATCCCGCGAGTCACGCGTCGCCCTCCCGCCGAAGGGTAGGTTGCGACAGTTGGCGACTCCACTGGGGACTGTTTTTTAGAGAGTTAGGCCATTTAATCTTGTGCAATGTTTTATCATGACTTTCTCCTTTGTTGGTTTCCCTTTATTTGTCTTATGTTCTTGTGTATATAAACTTTTTGTTGCTTTTAGTGTGTTTTAGAATGTATGCATGAGGTAAATATTTATTCATTTGATGCACACAAACACTAACACTATTTGCACACACTGTGAGTGAAAAAGGGCCCTATACCTGGGTTCATGGGAACATAAGGAGTGGAGGTGAATCTGTGATCATGCTAGGTCTCCGACTTGCTTGATTACAGTGAACCCTCATCTAGAGCTTTTCTCTTTGAAAACTTATTGTTGCTAGTAGTCCCTACTGCTGCAATATGTTCTTCAAAGGGGATGATACCTCTAGAAACCATCAAGAGAGATATGACTACCTTGGGGATTATTGCTAAAAGCCTAGTTAGTTCTCTCCCTTATAGGTCCCTTAAATAGGGGCACGGAGCAAACACGCTGCGTGCCATTTTTCACACTGCCATGCATAAGTATCATATACCCGTTTGCTTATGTTCAGTGAATATTATCATACTATGTACATCCCCGTATTGTACCTTTCGCATGTGCATCATGTGCGGGTTCCGTCTTAATCCCCTCTCTTGGGCAAACCAACGGAGGGTCCGTGTCACCTTCTTAAATACATACGTTGGGCACTTTGCTACCCCAAGACGTTGTATCTAAGAAGGAGACAATTTCCCGAGCTCCCGTATTCATAAATTGCATCCGTGTCATATGCATTCCTTCATGCATTCATCCATTCCACCCATGATAGATGTCGGAGTTTTGATTCGCACTAGATTTTATTTCACTTTAGTAAAACATGGGATCAAGTCAAAAGCCTTCGCTTAAAAAGAGGTTTTATCAAGTCAAAATCAAGAGCTTAGAGGTCACCAGTTTACGAAATTTGGGGCAATTAATGGGTCAACTTCAACAGCAAGCCTTCCGCAAAGCCTATGGTAAGATTTGGGACCTAGCTAGGGTAGAAGTCTCCATGGAACCGATTGCCTCCCTCGCCCAGTATTATGATCAGCCGTTGAGGTGCTTCATCTTTGGGGACTTCCAGCTATCACCAATGGTGGAAGAATTTGAAGAGATCCTAGGATGTCCTCTAGGGGGAAGGAAACCATACCTCTTCTCAGGGTTCTACCCCTCATTGGCCAGAATTTCTAAAAAAGTCCAAATCTCGGCGCAGGAATTAGACCGCCAAAGGCAAGTCGAAAATGGGGTGGTCGGAATACCGAGAAAATATTTGGAGGTAAAAGCAAGAATCTTGGCAGAAAAAGGCGAGTGGACCCCATTCATAGATATTCTCACACTGTTGATTTTCGAGGGAGTCCTCTTTCCAAATGTGGATGGGTTGGTGGACCTGGCAGCGATCGACGTTTTTCTCGCCTATCATAACCACAAGGAAAGTCCGGTTGTCGCTATGCTAGCCGACCTATATGATACCTTCGACCGAAGATGTGAAGAAAGCAATGCAAGGATTGTTTGCTGTACTCCAGCTCTCTATGTGGGGCTGGTTTCACACCTTTTTCTCCAAGAAGGTAGGCCCGTCTATCCGCTACAAGGTTACCGCTCGTGCGTCGAAAAAGGAAAGGCGAATTGGGACCAACTCTTGGCTAGCATGGGGGGGCGTCTGTTAATTGGTTCCCTCGCTAGAAGGAAGGAAGAATCAAGATTCTATCTTCATGCGAAGGATGTCCAAATGTTCCCTTGATGGGAACAAAGGGTTGTATTAATTATAATCCCGTTCTCGCCATAAGACAGCTTGGCTACCCCATGAGAGGAGCGCCATTAGACGAAAGCATCACGCCTTTCATCGCACGGGGTTTTAGTGACCACAACGCGAGGGTACTCCAAGGAGTTCGCAAGGCATGGGATGCGGCGTGAAGAAAGGACAGAGAGCTTAGGGGAAGCAGTAATGGGATCATCGGCGGCTATCATAAGTGGCTGAGAGTCCGAACACAAGGATTGGATTGGCTCCCAAATCTAAAGACTGTGAGGGACGATGAGGTTAAAGCTTCGGAAGAAAGTGATGAGGTACAAGCCCTAAAGGCAGAGCTTGAAAGAGCCCGAGTAGTCGAAGAGAAGTTCAAGTCCATAGCCATCAAAATTTGAAAAGAGTACGATGAACTAAGGGACGTCAATATGGCCACCGCTGAAGCCTTGGAACGAGAAACCAAGAAGGCCCGAAAGGAAGAACACGTGCAAGAAAAGTTTTGAGGGGCTTTATAGGGCAGCAATAGTAAGCTCAAGCTCCGAAGAGGTGAAAGGAATCATCACGGGTCAAAGGCATGATCTTGAAGGATGAGCTAAAGGCTTACCTTAGGTCGAAAAGAAATTTGTCCCAACAGTTAAGCGAGACTGAAGGGAATATGTGGGCCGTCATCGATGAGTGCAAAGAGAAGCTAAATCTAGCGGCGACTCACGAGCAAAGGCTAGAGGATGAGTACGCCAAGATATCAGCAGAAAGCGAAGCAAGGGAAAGGGTAATTGATTCATGGCACCAAGAGGCAACAATGTGGACGGACCGATTTGCTCTTACTTTGAACAGGAGTCAAGAACTTCCCCGATTGCTAGCCAAGGCCAAAGCAATGGCGGACACCTACTCCGCCCCCAAGAAGATCCACGGACTTCTCAGCTATTGTCAACATATGATAGACTTAATGGACCATATGATTAGAAACCGCTAGGAAGTTTGTATTGTCGCTCAGATCTTGACTAGTTATAACTTTTTGAAAAAAATGAGTTTATCCCACGTTTTTACTCCAAAAATCAGTGCGAATCAAGTCACTCCCGCATTTTATCTCTAGCATGCATTGTATGTTGGTCTCGTCCTTTGTCACGGGAAGCCGGAAGGTCCATATCACCTTCTTAATTGTACACATGGGGCACTGCGCCCCCAAATGCGCAAGTAAGAAGAGATAATTTTCCGGGCTCTCGTGTCCGTAAAATGCATTCATATCATGCATCGCATAAGCATATCTTCATAACATCATAATGAACATATTGTTCCTGCATTTGTCCGTTATCATATTCCAGCCTCACATTTTGCATGAGTCATGGCATCATCATGCATATGCGTTCAACAAACTTTTTGATCTGCAAAATTGCATACCATTTGTTTTCATGTTTGCTCATCCTTGTGTTTTCCTCTACAAAAACAAAAAAAGGGAAAGCGTGAAACTTCACACTACATTCTTAGTTGCATGTGTTAGGCACCATGAGCCAACCATGTTGGGATCATAAACCCATTTCTAAAAAAAAAAACACACAACAACAAAACAAAATAATTGAACATGGTACCTAATGCATGGTTAACTAGGAAATGGTGTTTCTTCGGGCATCTCAATTTCATAATTACATTTTCCGTGCATAAGCTTAAAGTATGCCCGAGTCATTCATCCCTATGAGATGTTGTTGAAGTATTGGCAATCAGAATTTCCATTCCTTGGATTACGGGGTTGAACCAAGCTCAAGCTTTTACAAAAAGGTTCATCAAGTCAAGTTGAAATATGGAAGTAACCGTCCTGCAAAATTGGGGCAAAAGATGAATCGAGTCACATCACTGCTTCGTCTACTGCCAAACATATTTAGGATTGTTGATGTCCTTGTTACTTCCAGTTTCACCTTGACAAAGATGTCATGGACCATGTTGAAAATCTAAATTGATTCAACCCCATATCCTGCGTAAAAATTCACAATACTTCGACTGTACATCATTCGCATACATCCATGCTTTTCATTGGTTGCATTGCTCATTGCATTCTTTCCTTGAAAAATAAAATAAAATAAAATAAAATGAACTTAATCATTGTTATAAAAAAAAAAAAAACAAAACATGCTTTACGGCGTCCTCACCGAACTTGTGCTAGAGCTAGAGTACTGGGTGAAGTAGAGGAGATACAAGAGAAGATGACGGCCGACCTGGAGGCCATTAACGAGAAAATGGCCACAATGATGGCGGCCCATGATGAGCGTGACGAAGATATTGGAAGCCAATGCGGTTGCCATTGCC
>NC_016090.4:16115090-16117164 GCF_000004515.6 Glycine max | reverse complement strand
CCATGGGGGAGACACATGAAATTCCCCACCACAGTCTAGCTGACTTCGAGCCTTGGCTCGGATATGCCACTGAAGGGCAAGCAGTTGGTGGTATACCCTTTGAAAACACTTTGGAGGGCCCTCAGTTTCGCCCACAACCACAACCATTGCATTTTGCGGTGGGAAGAGCCCCTCCTGCTATGGCCGAAAAGGGAAAGGCGGATCATCTAAAGGAAAGGCTCAGGGCCATTGAAGGAGGTGAAGATTATGCCTTTGCTAACCTAGAAAAGTTGTTCCTAATACCCAAACATGGTCATTCCCAAGTTCAAGGTGCTGGACTTTGACAAGTACAAGGGGACTACTTGTCTCAAGAACCATCTAAAGATGTATTGTCAGAAGATGGGGGAATACGCAAAAGATGAGGAATTGTTGATACATTCCTTCCAAGAAAGTCTTACTGGGGTAGCTGTTACCTGGTACACTAACTTGGAACCTTCCCGTGTCCATTCTTGGAAGGACCTAATGGTTGCCTTTGTTAGGCAGTATCAGTACAATTTTGATATGGTTCCGGATATGATGCAACTACAGAACATGTGCAAAAAGGGGGACGGATCATTCAAAGAACACGCCCAAAAGGTGGAGGGATCTGGCGGCCCAGGTGGTACCCCCAATAATGGAAAGGGAGACGATAATCGTGATGGTAGACACATTATCGGTACTCTACTATGAAAAGATGGTGGGCTGCGCACCCTCAAAGCTTTGCAGATTTGGTCTTCGCCAGTGAAAGGATCAATGTGGGTCCCAAAAGAGGCAAATTTGATCATCCTACTAGGACGACTGAGAAAACTGGGGCAAATAAAGAGGGTGAGGATGAGGGAGAAACCCATGCTGTGACTGCCATTCCTGTACGGCCAAATTTCCCACCAACCCAACAATATCTTTACTCAGCCAATAACAAACTTTCTCCTTACCCACCACCCAGTTATCCACAAAGGCCATCCCTAAATCTACCACAAAGTCTGTCTACCGCACTTCCAATGACGAACACCACCTTTCGCACAAACAAAAAACACCAACCAAGAAATGAATTTTGCAGCGAAAAGCCTGTAGGATTCACCCCAAATTCCGGTGTCATATGCTAACTTGCTCCCATATCTACTTGATAACGCAATGGTAGCCATAACCCCTGCTAGGTTCCCTCAAACCCCCATTTTTCTGAGGATATGACTCGAACGCAACATGTGCATATCGTGGGGGAGCCCCGGGGCATTCCATTGAGCACTGTATGACCCTCAGGCGTAAGGTGCAAGGTCTAATTGATGCGGGCTGGCTGAAATTTGAGGAGAATCGCGTGTAAATCCTGACATTGACAAGAGATGCCACACATGGGGCAATTTTGAAAACTGTTGTTAGATGTCTCTAATGACTCATCAGGATTTTCATGTGCAAGCCATTGGTCAGTTTGCTCAAGCGACCTGTGCTCCTGAGTTTGGACTTCCAAGACCGTTCAATCAGAGATTACTTGTCTTGCACGTTGGTGGGGTTGCCGTAAAACAATGAGTAAAGTTCAAAACAAATAAGTTTCAAAATAAAAAAATAAGTTTCAAAAAAAAAAAAAAAATAAAAAGGCATTTGATTGACTGTGTTTTCAAGTAAAAATATAGACGTTCATGTGACTTCATTTTATCATTTCAGAAAGTTTGTCTTCTTAGAGAAGCGAGTTGTCAAGAATAGGATGTTGGACAAATGGCCTCAGTTACCTTAAGAAAAAGGGGGGTTGAATTAAGATGCAAAGACTATTCCCCAATTGAACTATCAATCTCTCTTTTCGAATTAACAATGCACACAGGGATAACCCTTCCCTTGTGTTCAGGAATCCTCTACAACAAGAGACCCACGGTCTCTTAATCCCTTTTCAGAAATAAGAAGAAGAGAAGAAAAGGTCTCTCGTAAAAGAGGTAGATTGTAAAATGAAGATCAATCAAAAATTCCTTATTGAATAAGCAAGTGGTTGACCAAGGAATCTTTTTGAGAGGATAAGACATTTCAGTTCAGAAAAACTCTTGATCTTTCGAGAGGATAAAACTGTTGGCAA
>NC_016090.4:16076219-16111003 GCF_000004515.6 Glycine max | reverse complement strand
CATCTCAAAACTCTTTCTTAGGGAAGTTGTGAGACTCCATGGTTTGCCTAGGACCATTATGTCAGATAGAGATGCTAAGTTCCTTAACCACTTTTGGAAAACCTTATGGGCTAAGCTAGGAACTAAACTTCTTTTCTCTATCACTTGTCATCCATAAACTGATGAGCAAACAAAGGTAGTGAATAGGTTTTTATCCACCCTTTTAAGGGCTATTCTGAAAGGCAACCATAAGTCTTGGGATGAGTATGTTCCTCATGTAGAATTTTCCTACAACAGGGGGGTTCATAGAACCACCAAGCAGTCCCTTTTTGAGGTTGTCTATGGGTTTAATCCCCTAACACCATTAGACCTCATTCCCCTCCCACTGGACACTTCTTTTATACATAAAGAAGGGGAATCAAGGTCAGAGTTTGTAAAGAAGTTGCATGAGAGGGTTAAGAACCAAATAGAGAACCAAACAAAGGTGTATTCAACTAAAGGCAATAGAGGAAGAAAAGAGCTAGCTCTTAATGAGGGTGACTAGGTTTGGCTCCATCTTAGGAAGGATAGATTCCCTACTAAAAGGAAATCCAAGCTTAGCCCTAGAGGGGATGGACCTTTTCAGGTTTTGGAGAGGATCAATAACAATGCCTATAGGTTGGACCTCCCAAAAGAGTATGGAGTCAACTCCACTTTTAACATTTTTGATTTAATTCCTTTTGCAGGTGGAGCTGATTCAAAGGTGATTTAAAGGTGTTTTGATGATAACAAAAGATGATGACAAAGGTGATGACAAAAATCTTAAAGATCAATCAAAGAACAACTCAAGTGAATTAAAGATCAATCCAAGAACAACTCAAGTAAATCAAGAAGAATTCAAGACTCAAGAAGAAAGTTTAGAGTCAAGAATCAAGAATCAAGAATCAAGGTTCAAGATCTCAAGAATCAAGATCAAGTTTCAAGACTCAAGATTCAAGAATCAAGAGAAGGCTTAATCAAGATAAGTATAAAAAGTTTTTCTTAAAAATTGAGTAGCACATGATTTTTCTCAAAACATGTTTACCAAAGAGTTTTAACTCTCTGGTAACCGATTACCAGATTGTTGTAATCGATTACCAGTAGAAAAATTGTTTTGAAAAAGTTTTCAAATTGAATTTACAACGTTCCAATTAATTTCAAAAAGCTGTAATCGATTACAATGTTTTGGTAATGGATTACCAGTCCCTTTGAACGTTGAAATTCAAATTCAAATGTGAAGAGTCACATCCTTTCACATAAAAGTCTTGTGTAATCGATTACACTGATTTGGTAATCGATTACCAGTGTTTGTTTCTGAATAAATCAAAAGATGTAACTCTTCCAAAAGGTTTTGACTTTTTCAAATTGGTTTTAAGTTTTTCTAAAAGTTATAACTCTTCTAAATGGTCCTCTTGGCCAGACATGAAGAGTCTATAAAAGCAAGGCTTTGATTTGCTTTTCAATATACTTTTACAGTTATTCATACAATCCTTTACAAGCCTTGAATCTCTTTGAACGCCTTCTTCTTCTTTGTGCCAAAAGCTTTCCAAATTTTTCTGGTTTTCTAAACCTTGAAAACTTGTGCTATTCATCTTTTCATTCTCTTCTCCCTCTGCCAAAAAGAATTCGCCAAGGACTAACCGCCTGAATTCCTTTTGTGTCTCTCTTCTCCCTTTTCTAAAAGAACAAAGGAATAACCGCCTGAATTCTTTTGTGTCTCCCTTCTTCCTTGTCAAAGAATTCAAAATGACACAGTCTGAGAATTCTTTTGATTCTTCCTTTTCCTTAATACAAAAGTGTTCAAAGGACTAACCGCCTGAGAATTCTTTTGTATCCCCATTCACAAAGTATCAAAGGTTTAACCGCCTGAGATCTTTGTCTTAACACATTGGAGGGTACATCCTTTGTGGTACAAGTAGAGGGTACATCTACTTGGGTTTGACTGAGAACAAGAGAGGAAACATCTCTTATGGATCAGTTCTAGTGGAGGGTACATCCACTAGGGTTTCAAAGAGAACAAGGGAGGGTACGTCCCTTGTGGATCTTTGCTTGTAAAAGGATTTTTACAAGGTTGAAAGAAATCTCAAGGACTGCAGGTCGCTTGGGGACTGGATGTAGGCACGGGTTGTTGCCGAACCAGTATAAAAACTCTTGTGTGTTTGTCTCCTTCTTCCCTACTCTTTTACTTTCCGATGTGCATTTAATTCCCGCTTTTACTTTCTGTTAAGTTTCTCTTCTACTCCTCATTCTCTTAACAATTTAGTAAAAACCTTAGAAGAGTAATTTTTTAATTAGTAAAGGTTTAGGAATAATTAATTCAACCCCCTTTCTTAATTATTCTGAGGCCACTCGATCCAACAAGTGGTATCAGAGCAGGTTTCTTGTAGAAAGTCTAACCACTTCAAGATAAATGGCCTCCTCAAATCCCTTGTTTCCTGAAGGAAATTCCATTCACAGACCACCCATTTTCAATGTTGAGGGTTACCATTATTGGAAAACCCGCATGCAGATATTCATTGAAGCCATAGATCTAAATATTTAGGAAGCAATAGAATTGGGACCACATATACCCACTATAGTAGATGTAAGCACAAGCACTACAACCCAAAAACCTAGAGATCAATGGACAGAAGAAGATAGGAGAAAAATCCAGTACGATCTCAAAGCCAAAAATATCATCACTTCAGCCCTTGGGATAGATAAGTACTTTAGAGTGTCAAATTGTACTAATGCCAAGGATATGTGGGATACTCTTCAGTTAACCCATGAAGGAACCACAGATATAAAAGGGTCTAGAATAAATACCCTTACCCATGAATATGAATTATTTAGGATGAATCCAAATGAAAATATTCATAGTTTGCTAAAAAGATTTACACATATAGTAAACCATCTTGCATCATTTGGAAAAGTCTTTCCTAATGAAGATTTAATTAATAAAGTCTTAAGATGTTTAAGTAGGGAATGGAAGCCCAAGGTAACTGCTATTTCTGAAAGTAAAAACCTTTCTTCCATGTCTCTTGCCACTTTATTTGGTAAATTGCAAGAACACGAGATGGAACTTCAACGCCTCAATCAGAATGAAGAAAATGACAAAAAGAAGAGAAGCATAGCCCTTAAAGCCTCATCTTCAATACAAGAAGAAAACGAAGAAGAAGATTCAGATGATGAAGAAGATTTTTCCTTCTTTGTTAAGAAATTTCAGAAATACATCAAGAAAAGAAGAATTGACAGGCGTCAGAATTTCAATAATGGAAGAAAATCACAAGATGATTCTCAAGTCCTTAGGTGTTACAAATGCAACCAAATTGATCACATCAAGGCCAACTGTCCATCAAATGAAGAATGGTCGGAGGAAAGTGAAAAGAAAAGATTTGACGAAAGAAGAACTAAGAAAGCATACATTGCATGGGATGACAATGATTCATCCGATGGTTCAGAAAAGGAGATTAATCTTCTAACCAAAGATTATGAAAGTGATGATAACATCTCTCAAGAATGAAAAACAAGGAGAAAAAACATGATCCTCATCGTTGAAGATCTAGACACTTTAATCTTGAAAAAGGTAATATCAAAACCATTATCTTATTAAAATTTCACTTAAAGTTGAAATTTTTATTCAAACAATTTGATTATGATGACTAACAATTATTTATTTGTTTGTCTTTTGATTGTTTGAAATCATGAGTATATTTTCTTGATTGATTTCATCTTATTTGCATGAAATATTTATTCATATATTTAAGTAAAATCAATATTCTTCATACTTGTGTTTTGATTGTTTTTGATAAAATTGATTATCTACATGTTTTAATGTTTTTGCATGATATGATATGTGAATTACATGATTGAGAATTATTCATAAAAGTATTTTCAAATATAGTTTTCATAAAAAAGTACTTTGATAGTAACTCAAAACTTCTTCTCTCCTAGAAAGCCTTCTGTTTTTGTTTTCTGACTTGAGCAAACTAGGCAGCACTTTGGTAGCAACTGCGAATTGATTACAAGCAGTTATTTCTGGCAAAGTTGCTCTCTGGTAATCAATTACCATATTTGTGTAATTGATTACAACGCATCCCAGCACCTATATATTCAAATTTCAAATTCTGAAACCTGCAACTCCTCTCTCTCTCGAAAACCCTCGCCCCCAATTTTTCTTCCAGCCATATCTCACTCAATTCTTGTCCAAATCACTCCCCACAAAGCCCAAACTTCATCTTTTTTCACTCATTTTCATTTGAACCAATTGAAATCTTAAAAAAACTCCTCAAATGGCGGAACCATCGAAGAAGCGGAAAGGCACTTCAAGTCAGAGTCAGCGGCATTCCGGGTCACAGGAAACCTCAATTCCTCCCTCCATTCCCTCTGGATCATTGTTCTCATCAGAGGAACAACGTATACGGTACACAAACCTCTTTTCCTCTCGTTTCATTATAGACCCAAAATTCATAGATATGGATTTCTTCTCAAATGAGAGTTTTGAATGCCTTCAAGCATTTGAAAACTCCAATCTTATTCCATTCTTGTCTCTAAAATTACCTGTTTATTCTGATTTAGTCAAAGTTTTTTATTCTAATTTAGAAATCCATGAAGGTACCCTAATGTCTGAAGTTTATGGGATTAAGATGGTCATTGACCAATCCCTATTTTATGATTTAACAAAATTGCCTAGTGAAGGTGTGCCTTTTGAGGGTGCACTGATTGATGATTGGAATGTCGATTTTTCTGTGCATGATGCCCGCCGGTTGGTTTGCACCAACCAAGCGGATATGACCGGAAGGCTTCTTGTCGGATCATTGGCTTTTGAAAGCCGCATCCTCCATTACCTTATTGTTCGCATTTTGCTTCCTAGATCTTCAAACCTTGCCCAGGTTTCTGAAGAAGATCTCATTGTCATGTGGGCCTTTCATAAAGGTTTACAAATTGATTGGGCACACCTTGTTAGATATCGCATGCATAAGGCATTGCGATTGAATGCCCCTTTGCCTTATCCTCATCTTATTACCCTTTTCCTTCAACACTTCAACATCCCTTTTGATTTTGAACCCTATGTTCCAATCAAGAGATCATTCCTTATAGGCGCTTCAGTCATAGCATCCTTTGGTTATATTAAGGAGCATGATGGCTCTTGGGTAAAGAAGGGTGCTAGAAATGTTGGTGAAGAAGGACATGAGGGAGAAGATTCATCTCATCTTTCGAAGATTTTGGAAAGGTTTGATGGTCTTCAAACCTTTGTTGATGAGAGGTTTGATACTTTGGATTTGCAAGTGGATATGCGCTTCAATGAAATGGAGTCAAGAATGACAAAGGTTGAAGAAGATTTATCTTACATTCGGTCAAGCTTCGATCTTCCACCACTGCCGCCACCATCATCTTAGAATTATATTTTAATATTATTACTACTTTGATTTTCAGCCTTGTATTTTGGCTATATTATTATGGTATTTGAACAATTTACTATTTCCCTATTTGCATGGTATGTTTGAACAAATATTAAGTAAGTTATTTGACTATATGGGTTTTATAGATTGTTGCTACATGATTCTTGCTTCATTGTTTGATTGTTAGTTTCTCAATGAATGTTGTATGGATGTTTAGTTATGTTTGATTATTTCAAATTTGATACGCACTTTGTATTTTTGTTGATGCCAAAGGGGGAGAGAAATGGGATTAAATCAAGAATTCACATGAGTAATCAACTTATTTTTAAGATAAGCATAGATTCAAAAACAAAGGGGGAGAATTTATGTGAGTGATCGACTAGGAAAAAGTGTGTATGTGTTTCTTGATTTCAGAAGTTGTCATCATCAAAAAGGGGGAGATTGTAGAAGCAAAGCTTCATGGTGAATCAAAGGTGTTTTGATGATAACAAAAGATGATGACAAAGGTGATGACAAAAAGCTTAAAGATCAATCAAAGAACAACTCAAGTGAATTAAAGATCAATCAAAGAACAACTCAAGTAAATCAAGAAGAATTCAAGACTCAAGAAGAAAGTTTAGAGTCAATAATCAAGATTCAAGGTTCAAGATCTCAAGAATCAAGATTCAAGGTTCAAGATCTCAAGAATCAAGATCAAGATTCAAGACTCAAGATTCAAGAATCAAGAGAAGGCTTAATCAAGATAAGTATAAAAAGTTTTTCTCAAAAATTGAGTAGCACATGATTTTTCTCAAAACATGTTTACCAAAGAGTTTTAACTCTCTGGTAACCGATTACCAGATTGTTGTAATCGATTACCAGTAGCAAAATTGTTTTGAAAAAGTTTTCAAATAGAATTTACAACGTTCCAATTAATTTCAAAAAGTTGTAATCGATTACAATCTCTTTGAACGTTGAAATTCAAATTCAAATGTGAAGAGTCACATCCTTTCACATAAAAGCCTTATGTAATCGATTACACTGATTTGGTAATCGATTACTAGTGTTTGTTTCTGAATAAATCAAAAGACGTAACTCTTCAAAAAGGTTTTGACTTTTTCAAATTGGTTTTAAGTTTTTCTAAAAGTTGTAACTCTTCTAAATGGTCCTCTTGGCCAGACATGAAGAGTCTATAAAAGAAAGGCTTTGATTTTCTTTTCAATATACTTTTACACTTATTCATACAATCCTTTACAAGCCTTGAATCTCGTTGAACGTCTTCTTCTTCTTTGTGCCAAAAGCTTTCCAAAGTTTTCTGGTTTTCTAAACCATGAAAACTTGTGCTATTCATCTTTTCATTCTCTTCTCCCTCTGCCAAAAAGAATTCGACAAGGACTAACCGCCTGAATTCTTTTTGTGTCTCTATTCTCCCTTTTCCAAAAGAACGAAGGACTAACCGCCTGAATTCTTTTGTGTCTCCCTTCTCACTTTTCAAAGAATTCAAAATGACACAGTCTGAGAATTCTTTTGATTCTTCCCTTTCCCTAATACAAAAGTGTTCAAAGGACTAACCGCCTGAGAATTCTTTTGTATCCCCATTCACAAAGTATCAAAGGTTTAACCGCCTGAGATCTTTGTCTTAACACATTGGAGGGTACATCCTTTGTGGTTCAAGTAGAGGGTACATCTACTTGGGTTGTTGACTGAGAACAAGAGAGGGTACATCTCTTGTGGATCAGTTCTAGTGGAGGGTACATCCACTAGGGTTTCAAAGAGAACAAGGGAGGGTACATCCCTTGTGGATCTTTGCTTGTAAAAGGATTTTTACAAGGTTGAAAGAAATCTCAAGGACCGTAGGTTGCTTGGGGACTGGATGTAGGCACGGGTTGTTGCCGAACCAGTATAAAAACTCTTGTGTGTTTGTCTCCTTCTTCCCTACTCTTTTACTTTCCGATGTGCATTTAATTCCCGCTTTTACTTTCTGCTAAGTTTCTCTTCTACTCCTCATTCTCTTAACAATTTAGTAAAAGCCTTAGAAGAGTAATTTTTTAATTAGTAAAGGTTTAGGAATAATTAATTCAACCCCCCTTCTTAATTATTCTGAGGCCACTCGATCCAACAAATTGGTAGAAGCCCAATCCAATTAAATTTTAGAGGGGGAGGTGAGCATTTGCTTACTACACCCCATTGCCACATCATATAGTCACACTTTGTGCATGTTCTTCATGCTTTACATGCCTCATGACACCTAAACACACTTAGTGGAGAATCTTGGAATTGATCTTGGATTAGTGGGCTGAACCATAACTAAAATTCACTAATCATAATTAGTGAAATTTTGATTCCAAAGTTTGGCTCCACAAATTCAATTTCAAATTCAAGTGAAATTTGAATTAAAATTCAAATTTTCCTCCAATTTTGTGTCACACTTAGGCTATAAATAGAGGTCATGTGTGTGCATTTTTTAAACTTTGATCATTTGAATATTAAACTTCAGATTTCAGAGTTCTTTTAGTGCACAAAATTTTGTGCTCTTCTCTTCCTCTCCCTTCATTCATCTCCTTCTTCCTCCAAGCTCTTATCCATGGCCTCCTATGGTGGTGAGCTTCTTCTAGACTCATCTTCTCCTTGAAGTGGTATCTCCTCTCTCTCTTCCTTCTCCATTCCGCTGCCATTCATCTTCCAAGAAGCCAAGGAATCCATTGATGAAGAAGATCCTAGGCCTACAAGCTCCAATGGAGCTTACATCACTATGCCCAGGTCTGTGTGAGCCATAAGGAGTGGAGGTGAATCTGTGGTCATGCTGGGTCTCCGACTCGCTTGATGATAGTGAAGCCTCATCTAGAGTTTTCCTCTTTTAGTGATGCGTTGTGGCTGATACTCCCTATCGCTACAATGTATTACCTAAGAGGATGATATCTTTAGAAGCCAGTAAGGTTACATAAAACCACGCTTGGGAATTGTCACTAGAAGGGGACTTTTGGATCATTTCAATTAGATTCCTCAATTAGGGGAACATAGAAAACTCACTTTGGCATATTCCTTGATTGCATCATGCCTCTCTTCACGGCATCATAATGAACATATCATTCCTGCATTTGTCAATTATCATATTCAAGCATCATATTTTGCACGAGTCATTGCATCATCATGCATATGCATTCAACATACTTTTGTTCTACAAACTGCATACCTTTTGTTTTCATGCTTGCTCATGCATGATCCTTGCATTTTCCTCTGCAAAACAAATAAAGTCACAATAAAGCACGAATAATGCATCATTCGCATACATCCATGCTTTTCATTGGTTGCATTACTCATTGAATTCTTTCCTTGAAAACCAAACTTTAATCATTGTTATCAAAAGGGAAGAACGCACTTTATGACACCCTTACCGAACACATGCTAGAGCTGGAGTAATGGCTGAAGTAGACGAGGTGCAAGAGTGGATGAAGGCCGACATGGAGGCCATGAAAAAATAGATGGCCATAATGATGGAGGCCATGATGATCATGAAGAAGATAATGGAGGTCAATGCAACTGCAGTTGCCACTGTCAGTGCTGTTTCTGGGGTGGACCCGACTCCCCCATCTGGCCTCAACCTAATAAATCACCAACCTCAGATACGGGTGTCCCCCATTTTGTGCAAGTCCAGAACAAGCATGTTTTCCCGCCATATGGTTTGCCTCTGAACTATACTCCACCCAATGAGAATGTCAATAAATCCACTCCTATGCTCATTGAGAGCCAACAACCTCAATCTGATCATGCACATGTCTCTCAACCCATGGGGGAGACACATGAAATACCCCATCACAATCTAGCCAACTTTGAGCCTCGCCTAGGATATGCCACTAAAGGGCAAGCAGTTGGTGATATACCCCTGCAAAATACTCTGGAGGGTCCTCAGTATCACCCACAACCACACCCCTTTCATTTCACAGTGGGTAAAAACCCTTATGCTATGGCAGAAATAGGAAAATTGGATCATCTAAAGGAAAGGCTCAGGGCCATTGAAGGAGGCGGAGATTATGCCTTTGCTAACCTAAAAGAGTTGTTCCTAGTACCCAATATCGTCACCGCTCCCAAGTTCAAGGTGCTCGACTTTGACAAGTACAAGGGGACTACTTGTCCGAAGAACTATCTAAAGATGTATTGTCGGAAGATGAGGGCATACGCAAAAGATGAGGAACTGTTGATACATTTCTTCTAAGAAAGTCTTACTAGGTTAGCTGTTACATGGTACACTAACTTGGAACCTTCCCGAGTCCATTCTTGGAAGGACCTAATGGTTGCCTTCGTTGGGCAGTATCAGTACAATTCTGATACGGCTTCGGATAGGATGCAACTACAGAACATGTGCAAAAAGGGTCACGAATCTTTCAAACAATACGCCCAAAGGTGGAGAGACATGGTAGCTCAAGTGGCACCTCCAATGATGGAGAAAGAGAATAATAGTAGACACATTACCAGTGTTTTACTAAGAAAAAATGGTGGGGTACGCACCTTCAAGCTTTGCGGATTTGGTCTTCGTTGGTGAAAGGATCGAAGCGGGTTTGGAAAGAGGCAAATTTGATCATCCTGCTTTGATGAATGAGAAAACTGAGGCAAATGAAGAGGATGAGAATGAGGGAGAAACCCTTGTTGTGACTGTCATTCCTACACCACCAAATTTCCCATCAGCCCAACAATGTCATAACTTAGCCAGTATCAGCCCTTCTCATTACCCATCAACCAATCATCCACAAAGGCCGTCCTCAAATCATCCGTAAGGCTTACCTGCCACACGACCAATGTCAAACACCACCTTTAGCACAAACCGAAACACCAACCAAGAAATGAATTTTGCAGTGAAAAAGCCTGTAGAATTCACCCCAATTCCAGTGTCCTATGCTGACTTGCTCCCATATCTACTTGATAATTCAATGGTTGCCATAACCCCAACCAAGGTTCCTCAACCTCCATTTTTTTGAAAATACAACTCAAACGCAACATGTGCTTATCATGGAGGGTCCCCGGGGCATTCCATTGAGCATTGTAGGACCCAGAAGCATAAGGTGCAAGGTCTAATTGATGCGGGCTGGCTGAAATTTGAGGAGAATCACTTGTGAATCCTGACATTAACAAGAGATGCCACACATGGGGCAATTTGAAGGTTGTTGCTAGATGTCTCTAATGATTCATTAGGATTTTCAAGTTTATGCCATTATTGTAAACCACAGTTACAATGCTAAATAATATGGATAAATTTGACATCCTTGTCTCTCTCATCCTCTCACAATTACATCTTTGCTTATTCAACTTCCACCGGAATGTAAGTGTAAGCCATTGGTTTGTTTGCTCAAGCGACCTGCGCTCCTGAGTTTTTTTTACTTCCAAAGACCGTTCAATCAGAGATTACTCGTCCTGCACATTGGTGGGGGTGCTGTAAAATGGCGAGTAAAGTTCAAAACAATAAGTTTCAAGTTTATGCCATTATTATAAACCACAATTACAATGCTAAATAATATGGATAAATTTGACATCCTTGTCTCTCTCATCCTCTCACAATTACATCTTTGCATATTCACCTTCCACCGGAATGTAAGTGTAAGCCATTGGTTTGTTTGCTCAAGCGACCTACGCTCCTGAGTTTTTTTTACTTCCAAAGACCGTTCAATCAGAGATTACTCGTCCTGCACATTGGTGGGGGTGTTATAAAACGGTGAGTAAAGTTCAAAACAATAAGTTTCAAGTTTATGCCATTATTATAAACCACAGTTACAATGCTAAATAATATGGATAAATTTGACATCCTTGTCTCTCTCATCCTCTCACAATTACATCTTTGCATATTCACCTTCCACCGGAATGTAAGTGTAAGCCATTGGTTTGTTTGCTCAAGCGACCTACGCTCCTGAGTTTTTTTTACTTCCAAAGACCGTTCAATCAGAGATTACTCGTCCTGCACATTGGTGGGGGTGTTATAAAACGGTGAGTAAAGTTCAAAACAATAAGTTTCAGAATAAGAAAAAAGAAAAAAAGCATTTGATTGACTATGTTTTCAAGTAAAAATATAGACATTCAAGAGACCTCATTTTATCATTCCTGAAAGTTTGTCTTTTTGAGATAGAAGTGAGTTATCAAGAATAGGAATCATTTGACTTAATCCGTCAAACTAAAAAATCCTTCAAATGTTTCTCGAGAATCAACCGCTTCTTTCATTCTGCCTTGCTACATGGTTGTGAAAACAAGACAACGTTGGATACCTCAGAGCCCTACACTAGGGCAATGAAAGGCGCCATGCATAAACCTCAAGTGAACCTAGGGGCAGATAAAAAATTCTCACCCAATAGGTTCCCTGTTACATGATCATGAGGGAAGACAACGATTGATACCTCAAAGCCCTACACTGGGGCAATGAGGGGCACCGTGAATGAGCCTCAAGCGAACCTAGGGGCAGATCAAAAGTTCTCACCCATCGATGTTTTTAAATGAAAAGGAGGGGGGGGGGGACAAACCCTAGGATTTCAATGAATTGATTAAACGGCTCCATTGCCATCACTGCAAAATTGTCAAGTGACTAAATCAAACAGAACATACACTCTGAGGAGTTCCCGAAGAGATTTGCAAAGATAGGATGAGGTTACATGAATTATCACCTCTTTCAAAAGGACAGTTAATATGTGTTTTCCAAAAAAAAATCAAAATCACAAAATAGGTAAAGAATGTCATGAACATTGTACAACTTTCCATTACATTGTATTGTTGCATACAAAGTCTCCATTTACTGCATTTCAAGACAAAGGTTGCATGCATTTGCATCCCCAAAAAACATGTTAACTGCATAGATTTCCTAAATCTAATGTCCAAACTTTTGAGTTTGGGATGAAAGGCCCCCTCAATGATTCAATCTCTTGCTTTCTCATAAGGTTGGACCCCTTGAGGGCTACACGTCCTCGCCTTCAGAGGGCTGCATGTCCTCGCCTTCCGAGGGTTATACATCCTTGCCTTCAGAGGGCTACGCGTCCTCGACTTTAGAGGGCTACACGTCCTCGACTTCAGAGGGCTACACATCCTCGACTTCAGAAGGCTACACGTCCTCACCTTCAGAGGGCTGTACGTCCTCGCCTTCAGAGGGCTACACTTCCTCTCTTTCAAAGGGATATACATCCTCGCCTATAGAGGGCTGCACGTCCTCGCCTCCAGAGGGCTGTACGTCCTCGCCTTCAAAGGGCTACGTGTCCTCGCCTTCAGAGGGCTAGACGTCCTCGCCTTCAGAGGGTTGTACGTCCTCGCCTCTAGAGGGCTGCACGTACTCGCCTCCAGAAGGCTGTGCATCCTCACCTTTAGAGGGCTACACGTCCTCGACTTTAGAGGGCTCCACGTCCTCGCCTCTAGAGGGCTGCACGTCCTCGGCTTCAGAAGGCTGTACGTCCTCACCTTCAGAGGGCTACACGTTCTCACCTCCAGAGGGCTGCACGTCCTCGCCTCTAGAGGGCTGTACATCCTCGCCTTCAAAGGGCTACATGTCCTCGTCTTCAGAGGGCTACACGTCTTCAACTTCAGAGGTCTGTATGTCCTCGCCTTTAGAGGGTTACATGTCCTCGCCTTCAGAGGGCTACACGTCCTCACCTCCAGAGAGCTGCATGTCCTCGCCTCCAGAAGGTTGTACGTCCTCGCCTTCAGAGGGCTACACGTCCTCGCCTTCAGAGGGCTACACGTCCTCAACTTCAGAGGTCTGTATGTCCTCGCCTTTAGAGGGTTACATGTCCTCGCCTTCGGAGGGCTGCACGTCCTCGCCTATAGAGGGCTATACGTTCTCGCCTCGAGAGGGCTACAAATCCTCACCTCCAGAGGGTTGTACGTCCTTGCCTTCAGAGGGCTACGCGTCCTCGACCTCAGAGGGCTACACGTCCTTGCCTTCAGAGGGCTGTACGTTCTTGCCTCCAGAGGGCTGCACATCCTCACCTTCAGAGGGATACACGTCCTCGACTTCAGAGGGCTACACGTCCTCACCATCAGAGGGTTGTACGTCCTCGCCTTCAGAGGGCTTCACGTCCTCACCTCCATAGGGCTGCTCGCCTCCAGAGGGCTGTACATCCTCGCCTTCAGAGGGCTACATGTCCTTGACTTCAGAGGGTTGCACGTCCTCACCTTTAGAGGGCTACACGTCCTCGCCTACGGAGGGCTGCACGTCCTTGCCTCTATAGGGTTGTACGTCCTCAGCTTTAGAGGGCTACTGTTAGTCAGTAAATACGACTAACTTTTGTGTATAAAACTTGTGTAAATTGTATCAAACTCCTCCAATTTATGGTTATTTTGTAGTGTTATAAGTTCTTTTAGTTAAAGATAGGTAAAAAATACTTAGTAATTCTATTTTGTGTGTTTAATAATCATTTTCTCTCAATTTCAGATTAATTAGGCAAGTTTGTGAAGTGCTAATTTTTACCTTATCGCTAAGCCAATCTGCTGGCTTAGCGAGTCATCCGCTGAGCGCAACCCTCCTCGACTGAGCACAAGGAAGAATCAGGAAGAAGGATGAGCTATGCATGTTTGCTAAGCGAAGGGTCATCCCGCTAAGCGCACCGTTTCAGTCCATCCGCTGAGCAAGAAAAGCACGCGCTAAGCCGATATTCACTAATGTGCGCTGAGCCGATCAAAGTTGCACTAAGCGCACGAGCACAAACAAAGCCACCTATTTAAGCCTGAAATCAGATTTAGAGAAGGAGTTTGACCATTTTTCTTGAGGAGCTCTTGCATGTCTTCAGTTCTAGAGAGAGAAAGGTCCAAGTTCCAGAGAGTTTGAGAGATTTTGTTGTGTGAAGATCTGTAGAGACCAGAGCTTGAAGAGGAAGCCGTCTTGAGAGCTTGAGATGAGTTTGTGAGTAATTGTGAGGTCCTAGAGGTGGAGGAGACATCCCCACTACTTGTATTTCTACAAACTTTCATCTTTCTCTTCTCTTCGTTGTAAAGGAAGCTTCCCAGTTATGGAAAGCTAAATCCTCTATTGGATCTTCCTTGTAGGTACTTGATGTAAATATCCTTTTATCTATTTAATGATGTTTTGTGTGTTCATTGTGCTATCAGAACTTCATTCTACCATGCTTTTTCCTTGATCACGTAGATGCATGTGTTTTTAGGATCATTCAATAGTGGAAACTGGTCTAATTCTTAGAACTTGATAGGATAGGGCTAGTTTGTTGTATTTTCACGAGGAATCAGGGTATGGTAACCTAGTTGTTGTATGTTTATCTTAATGCGGTCATGGTTGAGTTTAGTCCAACAAGAGGAATCTGCGGGTGTCATACCCTAATTTCGTCCGGGGATTATTATTTGATGATATACAACCTTTGATTGGCCGCTTCGAAACACTTGGCGTCCTTTGTTGCACAATGAATGAAGTCCCGAGACGTGTTAGAAATCAAAAGGAAGCAGGCTTGCGCAATCCGTGAAATCCCGTAATGTGGCAGAAATCGAAAAGAGGTGTTTTTGTGTAATCCGTAAGTTTCCGTAACTTCTTTGAAAGCTAAAAAAAGAGTAAATACATAATCCGTGAGGATTCGTAACCTTACGGAAGAAAAATAAGTATCGTTACGAAATTCATGAAGTTTCGTAACGTTACGGAAAAAGAATTACCAAAAAAATAGAAGGGGGTGCATTTAGTAAAAAGGGGGCTACAAATAGCAATCTGGCCCACTTGGGCCTTCCAGATCCTTCCTCCAGAAGGCTGTTGCTTCTGGAGGAAGCAACCTTGCTCGCCTGGGCGAGCTGGGTGGCAAACTCCTCCCCTATTTTGCTATAAATAGGGGGAGGAGTAAAGAAGAAAAGGGTTCAACCTTCTTGGCACTTCGTATTCTCTTAAATTTGCTGAGGAAAATTGTTTCCGTGAAGAAAATCCAAGCCGAGGCGCTTCCGTAACGTTTTCGTGAGTAATTACGCGAAGATTCTCGACCGTTCTTCGACATTCATCGTTCGTTCTTCGTTTTCTTCAGTCTTCAACGGGTAAGTACCTCAAACCGAGCTTTTCAATTCATTCTATGTACCCGTGGTGGTCCACATTTTGTTTCATGTATTTTTATTCTCGTTTTCATTTGCGTTTTATACCCCCTTTTGACGTGCTTAAGCCATTTATTTAAGTCATTTCTCGCTTAATCTAAAAATAAAATAAATTTCCACCGATCGTTTGTATTGTATCATCCGTTAATTTCGGTTAAAATGAATTCCGACCGTTCGGTCGTGCCGTAACCATGTTGGAAATAAAAAAAGAGGTAAAATAATAATATAATAATCAAAAAAATACCTTTTAGTAAAGTAAAGCGAAAAATCAATCGGACGTTTTCTCTTTGGGATTTCTCATTCTTAATTGAATTGACTAATAACTAAAGTGAAACTAAGGCTAAAATCAAACTCGCCTAGTCAAGCTCGTCCACAAAAATAGGTTTTTGAAAGTTTATCATTTCAGTTTCTTACTAAGTAAAAAGGATCATTTTTAAGGTCCAACGCCTTAAAATGATCACCCCTCAAGTAAAAAAATAAATCACTTGATTCACGCATAAGAAAGAACTACGTAGGTCTGATTTCCTCTTCGATGGAGGGTACGTAGGAGCAAGAGCCCCGCTTTTGTCGACCTCAAAAAATAAAAAGAAATAAAGTTAAGGTAACACAATTTCGACAATTCTAAAAAATAGGTTGTTGTCCTTTGAGACAAACGTGAGAGGTGCTAATACCTTCCTCAAGCGTAAATACAACTCCCGAACTTAGAATTTTTCATTTTGACCGGTTTCCTTCGGTTTTCCCGACGTTTTCCACAAATAAACGTTGGTGGCAACTCCGCGCATCTTTCCTCCTTTGGAAAGCGCACCCGTGAGCCTCACCTTCACTCGCCTGCAAAAGGGCACGTTGCGACAGTTGGCGACTCCACTGGGGACTATTTTTGTGAGTTAGGCCTATTTTAAGGAATTGTGGATTTGTGAAACTTCGTGTGTGCATTTGTTGAACTGTGTAAAATGTAAATAATTGTTGTATATTTCGCATTCTTTACACTGCATTCTAAGCACCCACGGGTTTGAGTAAAAAAGGGGCCCTACACCCGGGTTCATGGGAATTTAAGGAGTGGAGGTGAATCTATCATCATGCTAGGTCTCCGACTTGCTTGATAATAGTGAAACCTCATCTAGAGCTTTCTCTCTTGATAATGTGTTGTCGCTGGTATTCCATACCGCCACAATATTATTATCTTGAGTGATGATACCTCTAGAAAACAGCCATGTGAGTTATGAATTGTTGGGGAGTAGTTATTAGAGACCCCTAGATATTGTCCTATAGGTTCCCAAATAGGGGCAAAGAGCAAACACGCTCCGTGCCATTCGTTCTCATGCATTTTTGGTAAATAGCACTAGTTTATAGTTTTTGCTAGTGCTGTTTGGTTTCTTTAGAGTAATGCGTAACCTTTTTAATGCTGCGTTGAGGCGCCATCATGCCCAAAACGTAGCATTAAAATTGGATCTCTGTGGTCTCGTATGTGTGAATTACCCCTTTGTGTTGTTTTCTTTCCGTTTCATGCATATGCATTGCATCATTCATGTCGGAGTCTTGATCCACCCCTTTTTTAGGTAAATGATGGGGACAAACCAAAACGGCAAAAGGTTTTATCAAGTCAAGGTTAAAAGTCTAGATGTCACTAGCCTCAAGGAATTAGGACGATTGATGGGACCTCTCCAAAGGCAAGCCTTCCGCAAAGTGTACGGGAAGATTCTAGATTTGGCCGCAGCGGAGGTATTTACGGAAGCTGTCGTATCCCTCACCCAATACTATGACCAGCCGTTGAGGTGTTTCACGTTTGGGGACTTCCAAATGGTACCAACTATTGAAGAGTTTGAGGAAATATTAGGATGCCCTCTTGGGGGGAGAAAATCGTATCTTTTCTCCGGCTTTCTTCCTTCCTTGAGCAAGATTGCGGCTGTGGTTGGTGATTCAGCAAAGGAGTTGGATCACATGAAGCAAATTCGGAATGGCGTAGTGGGCCTGCCTCGGAAATACTTGGAAGGCAAGGCAAGGGATATGGCGAGCCAAGAGAAGTGGGGCCCGTTTGCGGATATTTTAGCTTTGCTGATTTTTGGGGTTGTCCTCTTTCTGAACGTTGACGGTTTGGTAGACTTAGCCGCCATCGATGCTTTCCTCGCATATCACCATAGCAAGGAAAGTCCAGTGGTGGCTATCTTGGTAGATTTGTTTGACACCTTTAACTGGAGGTGTGAGAAAAACAGTGCACGGATTGTCTGTTGTTTACCCGCTCTCTGTGTGTGGTTGATTTCACACCTATTCCAACAAGACACGAGACACCCGTGTCCGCTTCAAAGCTATCACTCATGCGCCGAAAAAGGAAGAGTCGATTGGGACCAACATTTGGCTGGGATAGGGGGCAGCGCGATCAATTGGTTTCCTCGTTGGAAGGATGGCAAGGAAGGAGTTCTTTTCTCGTGTGGGGACTACCCTAATGTTCCACTGATAGGGACTAGGGGTTGTATTAATTATAATCCCGCACTCGCCATAAGACAGCTAGGGTATCCCATGAGGGGAGCGCCAACCGAAGAAAGTCTCTCGCCTTTCCTTGTGAGGGATCTAGGCACGCAAGGTCTCAAGGTTATACAAAGAATCCACAAGGCGTGGAGGAGTCCGTTGAGGAAAGACAAAGAGCTTAGAGGCATCCGAAATGGCGTCATCGGAGGTTATCATGGATGGCTAAGAATTCATACGCGAGGGTTAGATTGGCTCTCCAAATTGAAAGTTATCGATAAGGAGAACTTCGAAGCTCCGGAGGAAGATGAAGAAGTCCGAGCTCTAAAATTAGAGCTAGGGAAGGCGAGACTCGCCAAGGAGAAGTTCAAATCAGCTGCTACACACATCCGGAAAGAGTGTACCGAGTTACAAGAGGAAAATGCGGCCACTGCAAGAGCCCTTGAACAAGAAACCAAAAGGGCCCGCAAGGAGGAATATGGCCGAGAGAAATTCCGAGGAGCATTGTGGGGTAGCAACAATGAGCTCAAGCTCCGAAGAGAGGAGAGAGATCGATCACGGGTGCATTGCATGATCTTAAAAGAAGAGTTAGTTGCTTGTGCGAGGTCCAAAAGGAGTTTGGCTCAACACTTGGAAGCCACGGAGCAAAGCATGCTGGCTATCATAGGGCAATACAAGGAAGAATTGAACCAGTCCATGGCCCATGAACAAAAGCTAGTGGAGGATTTTGCACAAGTGTATGCCGAAAAAGAAGCAAGGGGGAGGGTGATTGATGCACTGCATCAAGAAGCGACTATGTGGATGGATAGGTTCGCCTTGACCTTGAATGGAAGTCAAGACCTCCCGCGTCTATTAGCCAAAGCAAAAGCCATGCCCGAAGTGTATATTGCCCCCGAGGAGATTCATGGGCTAATCAATTACTGTCAACACATGATAGATTTAATGGCCCATATAATTAGGAATCGTTAGGTTCTCTTGTAACACCTTTTGTATAATCTTGGCTAGATGAAAGCTTTGTTTTTTTTATAAAATGAGAAGTTCTGAACTCATCATGTTATCTAAAAAACCTTGGGGTGGATCCAAGTGCTCCGATCATCCATTTGCATACTCATGTTTTGGTGGCATACTCACCGTTGTTTATTTCTTTAGGAATTTCATCATAACTAAGAAAACACCAAGGCACCCCTATAACACTCGATCCAGAAAAATGGATAATGAAGAGGGCGTGCAGGAACAGATGAAGGCCGATCTATCGGCCTTAAAAGATCAAATGGCTTCCATCTCGGAGGTCATGTTAAAACTCCAGAAAACCATAGAGGATAAAGCCACGACAACCGCCTCCAGTACAGTTAGGGAAGCGGAGCCGGTGCTGCAGCCCGCCTTGAATCTGGGCCTAGACAGAAACACGGTCGTGTTCGGTCGAAGGTATAGTCCGCAAGCTTATCCTTATGGCCTGCCTCCGGACTTCACCCCCCATGCCACCCCGGAAGATTTAAGCCAAGCCCCTACTTTCGAGGGGCAACTCCCACCTTATGAAGACTATCCCGGGCAAGACGATGGGGAAGGATATACCCATCTTGGCCCCCTGCTCCACCTCAAAGATCCGTCCCCACATGAACTACCCCAACCGAACATAGTCCGCCATATCCCGGCCTCACCCACACTCGTAAAAGAATCTGTCCCCTTCGCGGAAGATAAGGGGAAGATTGAGGCGCTTGAAGAGAGGTTAAGAGCAGTCGAGGGCCTTGGCAATAACCCATTCTCGGATTTAGCAGATTTATGTCTTGTGCCCAATATCGTCATTCCTCCCAAGTTCAAAGTACCGGACTTTGATAAGTACAAAGGGACGACATGTCCGAAAGGGCATCTTCGGATGTATTGCCGAAAGATGGGGGCGTATTCTGCGGACGAAAAATTGTTGGTCCATTTCTTTCAAGACAGCTTGGCCGGGGCAGCTGTAGCATGGTATACCAACCTGGAAGCTTCCCAGATCCGATCATGGAAGGACTTGGCAACTGCCTTCATTAGGCAGTACCAGTACAATACGGACATGGCTCCCGATCGGAACCAGCTTCAGGGTATGACTAAACGAGAGCATGAGTCCATTAAGGAATATGCCCAAAGATGGAGAGATCTCACAGCCCAAGTCGTACCGCCCATGACGGAGAGGGAGATGATCACAATTATGGTAGATACGTTACTCACGTTCTACTATGAAAAGCTGATAGGCTACATGCCAGCTAACTTTGCGGATCTCGTCTTCGCCGGAGAAAGGATTGAATCCGGACTACGAAAAGGCAAGTTCGAATATGCTGCCAATATGGCCCCCAACAACAACAGAAGAGCCCCAGTAGTGGGCGCGAGGAAAAAGGAAGGAGATGCCCACGCGGTCACCACCGCCCCAACATGGATGAAAGCACCCTAAAATATCCAAAGCTCATACCAACCCAATCCCCCAAATTTTTTAATCCGAGCCGGGAATTCCCTCCCGACTCAAGTAAAAGGACCACCCGCAGCAGAAAGAGCGCCGGCCCAACGCACAGCTCCAGCCGCACCCTGGCCAGTTAATAATACAGCCCCCGGCGCGACCTATAAATATGCACAGCACCCGCCCCCGAAAGACAACTTCCCTCCTATTCCCATGGCATACTCCGAGTTATGGCCTTCATTATTGGAGAATCATTTGGTGGTGGCCATACCCGGGAAGGTTCTCCAGCCACCCTACCCCAAGTGGTATGACCCGGGTGCCAAGTGTGTGTACCATAGTGGAGTTCCCGGACACAATATTGACTCCTGCATCCCGTTGAAGTATAAGGTGCAGCACCTGATTAGTGCCGGCTGGCTATCGTTTCAGGAGGAAGGCCCAAATGTTAAAACCAACCCGCTAGCTAGTCATGGAGGGGCTAGCGTGAACGCCGTCGAAGAGGATGGCCCATCATGGGCAAAGAGATTAGGAGAGGTGGCTACTTCTAGACGCTTCATCTATCAATCACTGCAAGCGGCGTGCATGGTCTCCCGTGGTGGAGACGAAAGGGATGAATGTTTGTTTCACCTCGGGGAGTCGCATGACATAGAAACCTGTCCCGCGGTGGAAGAATTGCTTCAGCGGCTCATGGATTGCGGGCAGCTTGAAGTGTCCATAGGAGGGAGGGAAGAACCACAAATTTGCATGCAGTCGGAAGAGAAGAAGGTTCCCTTAACCCCCAAGGCCCTAGTGATATGTTTTACTAGGAAAGGGATCGGCTCCACACCCATATACCCCCGGACGGCGCCCAAACCAACGCCATTTTCATATCAAAGTAATAAGGCCGTTCCGTGGACGTACCCCCCCTCCCGCGTCCAGCGAAAGAGTTGCAACCGAAGTTGACTCCCTATTAGCTAAGGTAACCAACATCACCGGCCTCAGTGGCGTAACCCGCAGTGGTCTGGTGTTCGCTTCCCCTCACCCGGCGGAATTGCCCTGCAAAGGGAAAGCGCCCATGGTCCACGAGCCCACAGACATAGCCACCCCCTCGAAAGAAGTGGATCCTCCAGTGGGAAGAGGGGCCGAAAAGAAAGAAGGTCTTCAAGGAAAAACAGTGACCTTGGAAGAGGCCCAAGAGTTCCTCCGCCTCATCCAACAAAGCGAGTTTAAGGTAGTCGAGCAACTGAATAATACTCCAGCAAGGATCTCTTTGCTTGAACTACTCATAAACTCCGAGCCTCATTGTGCGCTGTTGATGAAGGTCCTTAACGATGCCCATGTAGCACATGATATCTGAGTGGAGGGTTTCGAAGGCATCGTTAATCATATAACCACCAATAACTACATCGCGTTTGCGGAAGAAGAGATTCCCGTTGAGGGGAGAGGACACAACAAGGCTCTACATGTGTCGGTGAGATGTATGGACCATGTTGTCGCAAAGGTACTTATCGACAATGGATCGAGTTTGAATGTAATGCCGAAGACCACTTTGGAAAAGCTTCCTTTTAGTGCGTCACGTTTAAAACCGAGCTCGATGGTGGTGCGAGCCTTTGATGGTACTCGGCGGGAAGTAATGGAGGAAATTGACATTCCCATTCAGATAGGCCCCCACACTTGCAATGTGGTGTTTCAAGTAATGGATATAAATCCCGCCTATAGCTGCCTTTTGGGAAGACCGTGGATTCATGCCCTGGGAGTGGTCCCTTCGATGCTTCACCAGAAATTGAAGTTCGCAGTGGGTGGACTTTTAGTCATAGTGTCGGGTGAAGAGGACATGTTAGTGAGCTGCCCCTCCTCCGCACCATACGTAGAAGCGGCGGAAGAATCATTGGAAATGGCTTTCCAATCCTTTGAAGTGGTGAGCTACGCCTCTATGGAACCAAGTTCGTCGCTACCTTCTCTCTCCAAAGCGGCCATAATGGTGGCGCGCGTTATGCTCAGGAACGGATTTGAGCCCGGAATGGGTCTAGGCAAGGACTGCCTCGGGAATGCCGACGTGGTCGATATCAAGGGAAATCCATACAAGTATGGATTAGGGTATGAACCCGGGATGCCGGGGAGGAGGAACGTGTCGTCAAGATTTCGGGCGGATAGGGTATGGCTCGGCCGTATTAGCCAATGTTTCACCAGCGCTGGGATGGTGTCCGAAGAGGAGGTGGCCACAATAGAGGAGGAGTTCCCTCAAGATCCACCAAGTTTTGTGCAACCATGCCACCCCGATTCCCATGTGGGGAACTGGCGCGTGATAAGCCAGTCAGAAGTCTATACCGCTGATTCAATGTAATTAGAGCCTATAGATTTCCTTTCTCTTTTGTTTTGTGAAACCTACCTTATTAAATAAACAAAGAGATCTTATTTCATCTGTTCTTGCGGTCCCACCTTTTCTCATATCATTTTGCATGTTTTTTCTTTTGTCTTGTTTGGTATAGATATGAGGGTCGATTCTTTGAGGATCCTAACAACGAGGGTTTGACAATCGATTTCGATCGAGATATAAGCCAAACGATAAACGAGGAAGAAGAAGAGGACGTCTTGTCACCAGAGTTGGAGAGGTTGGTCGCTCAGGAAGAACGTGAAATGAAGCCTCACCAAGAAGAAACCGAATTGGTAAACTTGGGGACCACGGAGGAAAAGAAAGAAGTAAAGGTAGGAACCGGTATGACCGCGCCTATCCGTCAAGGCTTGATAACCCTTCTTCAAGAGTATCAAGATGTCTTTGAGTGGTCATATCAAGACATGCCCGGTCTGGATTCCGGCATTGTGCAGCATAAGTTGCCTTTGAATCCTGGGTCTTCCCCGATTAAGCAAAAGCTACGAAGAATGAAACCTAAGATGTCCTTAAAAATTAAAGAAGAAGTAAGGAAGCAGTTTGATGCAGGTTTCTTAGCTGTGGCGCGGTACCCGGAGTGGGTGGCCAACATTGTCCCAGTCCCGAAAAAGGATGGCAAGGTTCGAATGTGTGTAGACTACCGGGACTTGAACCGAGCCAGTCCTAAAGACAATTTTCCCCTGCCACACATTGATATATTGGTAGATAATACAGCCAAATTCGCCCTTTTCTCATTTATGGATGGTTTCTCGGGGTATAATCAAATAAAGATAGCACCCGAAGATGTAGAGAAGACCACTTTCGTCACCCTATGGGGGACATTCTGCTATAAAGTGATGGCCTTCGGGCTGAAAAATGTTGGGGCAACCTATCAGTGTTCCATGGTGGCATTGTTCCATGATATGATGCATAAGGAAATAGAGGTCTACGTAGATGACATGATTGCCAAGTCTCAGACTGAGGACGAACACCTTGTTAATCTACGTAAGCTATTTGGAAGGTTGCGGAAATACCAATTAAAACTAAACCCAACCAAATGCACCTTTGGGGTGAAGTCGGGGAAGCTGCTAGGATTTATCGTAAGTCAGAAAGGGATAGAGATAGATCCTGAGAAAGTGAAGGCCATCCTTGAAATGCCGGAACCACGCACGGAGAAGCAGGTTCGGGGTTTTTTAGGCAGGTTGAATTATATCGCGAGATTTATCTCGCAGCTCACCCCTACATGTGAGCCCATTTTTAAGCTGTTACGTAAGAACCAGGCGGTCCTATGGAACAGTGACTGCCAAGAGGCCTTTGAGAAGATCAAACAGAGTCTCGCGAATCCCCCGGTGCTCATGCCACCTGTAACAGGAAGACCTCTTTTCCTGTACATGACCGTGTTGGACGAGTCTATGGGGTGCGTGTTGGGTCAGCATGATGATTCTGGGAAAAAGGAGCAAGCCATCTACTATCTAAGTAAGAAGTTTACCGCATGTGAGATGAATTACTCAATGCTGGAAAGGACATGTTGTGCTCTGGTATGGGCATCACATCGGCTTAGGCAGTACATGCTCAGCGATACCACGTGGCTTATTTCCAAAATGGATCCCATGAAATACATCTTTGAAAAACCGGCCCTCACGGGACGAATCGCTAGGTGGCAGGTACTATTATCTGAATTCGATATCGTTTACGTCACCCAAAAGGCGATAGAGGGAAGTGCCTTAGCAGATTATTTGGCCCAGCAACCCCTCTAGGATAATCGGCCGATGCACCCCGAGTTCCCAGATGAAGATATCATGGCCTTGTTTGAAGAGAAGCGGATGCACGAAGACATAAACAAATGGATTGTTTGCTTCGATGGGGCATCCAATGCTTTGGGCCACGGAGTAGGGGCAGTCCTTGTATCCCCGGATGATCAGTGTATTCCTTTCACGGCTAGGCTAGGTTTTGATTGTACCAACAATATGGCCGAGTACGAAGCATGCGCCCTCGGGGTTCAGGCGGCCATTGATTTTGATGTAAAATTACTCAAGGTGTATGGAGACTCAACTTTGGTGATACGCCAGTTGAAAGGAGAATGGGAAACTAGGGATCCGAAGTTGATACCCTATCAAACTCACGTCTTGAGGTTAGCCAAGTACTTTGACGACATTTCCTTCCACCACATACCTCGGGAAGAGAATCAAATGGCTGATGCATTAGCCACCCTGGCATCCATGTTTCAACTTGCCCCACACGGGGATCTGCCGTACATCGAATTCAAATCTCAAGGCAGGCCGGCATATTGTTATGCAATAGAGGAAGAGCAGGATGGGAAACCGTGGTATTTCGACATCAAGCAGTATGTCGAGAACAAGGAATACCCACCAAGGATTTCTGACAATGACAAAAGGACGTTGAGGAGATTGGCTACTGGTTTCTTTGTAAGTGGTACCATCCTGTACAAACGAAACCACGACATGACTCTCCTACGATGTGTAGATGCCAAAGAGGCGAACTTCATGATTGAGGAGATCCACGAGGGTTCCTTTGGGACACATGCCAATGGGCATGCTATGGCCAGAAAAATTCTTAGGGCCGGTTATTACTGGCTCACCATGGAGAGTGATTGTTGTGCCCATGTAAGGAAGTGTCATAAGTGTCAGGCATACGCGGACAATGTCAATGTTCCACCACATCCTCTGAATGTTATATCCGCCCCTTGGCCTTTTTCCATGTGGGGAATAGATGTCATTGGGGCCATCGAACCCAAAGCATCGAATGGTCACCACTTCATTCTTCTGGCGATAGATTACTTCACCAAATGGGTCGAAGCAGCTTCTTATACTAATGTCACAAGGAGTGTGGTAGTTAGATTCATAAAGAAGGAGTTGATTTGTCGATACGGACTCCCCAGGAAGATCATTACTGACAATGGCACCAATCTGAACAATAAGATGATGCAGGAGATGTGCGAAGACTTCAAGATCCAGCATCATAACTCTACCCCTTATCGGCCAAAGATGAATGGGGCTGTAGAGGCTGCGAATAAGAATATTAAGAAGATTGTTCAACAGATGACAGTGTCATACAAAGATTGGCATGACATGTTGCCTTTCGCCCTACACGGATACAGAACCTCGATGCGAACTTCTACTGGGGCAACGCCGTATTCCTTGGTTTATGGGATGGAGGTAGTACTCCCATTTGAGGTAGAGGTTCCTTCTCAGAGGATAATGGCGGAGTCAGGCCTAAAAGAGTCAAAATGGGCTCAAGCACGCTACGACCAACTTAACCGTATTGAAGGTAAGCGTTTGGCCGCCATGAGCCATGGGCGTTTATATCAACGAAGGATAAAGAACGCATTCGACTAGAAGGTACGCCCGCGCAAGTTCAATGAAGGGGACCTCGTGCTGAAGAAGATGTCCCACGCTGTTAAAGATAATCGAGGCAAGTGGGCCCCGAATTATGAAGGACCTTTCGTGGTGAAAAGAGCTTTTTCTAGGGGTGCTCTGATACTCACCCACATGGATGGCGAGTAGTTGCCCTCGCCCGTGAACTCCGATGTAGTTAAACGATATTACGCTTGAAATCTAGGGCAATCGAGAGGACTGTTGCATGTTTTTTATTTCTGAGTTATTCTCGTTCCTTTTGGTTTCCTCTAGGGATTCTCATTCACTGTATTTGTCTCGTTTCTTTGAAAAGAAAAGATGGGCGAGGTTTTAGTCCTCCCTTTGGTTTCAAACCTTGTGTTTTAGATTTGTTACAACTTGAGCCCTCTTCGCTCGGTGTATGGGGTGCCCCAAATGCTTATTTAAAGTTGAATCTAACCATCCTTCACTAAAATAAAATCATCGCATTAGAAACATTCATACATGCACATGCACATGCATATCTTGTGATAGCAAGGAGTAGAATCGTCTCAGGCCAAGATCAAAAGTCAAGACAAGTCAATGGCAGAAATCAACCAAGGTAAGACACTGACCGGTCACGATTGGTCGCATATCATTTGGCTCTTACTTGCAGGTACTTAGGGATGGAAGCGAATGAAGGATAGGATTGCGACCGACCAAGCGCCACCCCTGCCCGACGCTAAACAAGCAGAGAACGTCGCTGCAAGGCAGCCCAGTATCCTTTGCGTTCGCAGTTTCTTTTACTATTGTTTGTTTTAAATAAGTAATCGACACCTAATTCTAACTTAAGTAGGCTCAAGTTAGGCAAAACGCTAACCCATAAGAGGGGGGAGACATGGTTAATGCACCCCTAAAAAAAATGGCAGGTTAGCTCGCCTGGGCGAGCAACCCCTGCATTCAAAATATAAAAATGAGGGAGGGAAGCGTTTTGGCATCCAAAAGACTCCCCCCCCCCCTCATTCAAAAGAAAGAACACGAAGGCTTGCGGTTCTTGCTCCCTCAAGCCACCTTTGGTTGCCTTTTGCTTTCATTTTTGGTGTTATAATTCACTCCAACAAGTAAGTATTCAATCCTTGATGTTTTTAGCTTCCCATTGGTATATTTTCTTCATCTTTTGGTGCTCCAAATTGTGAGAATGTGCTTATATTTGTGGGGCAGTTTTGGTTTGTTTTTATGCTTGTTTTCTTGAGTTGAGGATTTGAATGAGAAGGCCTTAGGCCTATGCTGTATTCTGAAGCAATGGGGCATGCCACATTGTCCCCATTCTCTTGCAATTTATGTCGAAACGTGCGCCCACCAAGTGCTCGGTGAAATGCCCCAATGATGTATGAATATGATTTTGTAAAATGGGGAGAGTGGGACTGTTTCTTATATGTAGGTACAGCATAGGAGATTCAAAATAAGTGCCTAAATGCAATCCCAAGCTTAGGAACCCAAACTTTTTAAGCTTCAATGCAAGAAAACATACTCATGACTAGGAACCCAAAATTTGGTTTTAGAATTAGAAAAGCATGAAAATAGGGACTTGCTTGTAAGAATTTGGGCTGCCCCATGATTGGTACTTTGCACTTAAGTAACGTGGGAAATGCTTTTCAATGGTGTGTAGATATATGTGTAAATATAAGGGGCATAAAATTCCTAGCAAAGTGTGAATGATTGTCCTCCTAAATGAATGTATGATAGCACGGAATTCCCTTTTGAATGCAAGTGTGTGCATAATGTAAATAGCTTGCCAATATGAATAAATGTGGATGAAACAATAAAAAAAAATTTTGTATGATATATATTTCAAACATATGTAGGTAGTTTGTAAATAGCAAATGTTTAGGATATAAATTAGGTGTAAAGTTTGACGCAACACTTTGAGCATGAAAGTGTGTTTTCTTTTTCAGAATGTATATAGGTGTATGGCAGTTAGAATATGTTTGATGTTCTTGCATGTTGACATGAGTAATAGGATATTTTCTACACATACACGTGTGCATAAATGGATTACATGAGTTTGGTCTAAATCAGAGGGATTAGCACGACCTTTTTGCGTTAATATAAGCATTATCTTGTAAAACTAACTTCTAAATGTTTGTTCTCGCAGGAAATGGCCCCGAGGAAACTTGCCTCAAAGAGATCCAGAAAGGATAAAGCAGCCGAAGGAACTAGTTCCGCTCCCGAGTATGATAGTCACCGCTTTAGGAGCGCTGAACACCAGCAACGCTTCGAGGCCATCAAGGGATGGTCATTTCTCCGGGAGCGACGTGTCCAGCTCAGGGATGATGAGTATACCGATTTCCAAGAGGAGATAGTTCGCCGGTGGTAGGCATCACTGGTTACCCCCATGGCCAAATTTGATCCAGACATAGTCCTCGAATTTTATGCCAATGCTTGGCCTACGGAGGAAGGCGTGCGAGATATGAGGTCCTGGGTGAGGGGTCAGTGGATCTCGTTTGATGCAGATGCTATCGGCCAGCTCCTGGGATATCCTTTAGTGCTGGAAGAGGGTCAGGAGTGCGAGTATGGCCAGAGGAGGAACCAGTCCGATGGGTTCGATGAGGAGGCCATCGCCCATTTGCTATGTATACCGGGGCAGGATTTTGCCCAGACTGCTGCCGGGAGACGGGTGCGGATCATGCACACCAACATGACCACCCTGACTCAGATCTGGATGACTTTGCTGCTCAGCAACATCCAGCCCAGCGACTAAAATTCCGACCTCCCCCTGCCGAAGTGTGAGCTGGTGTACGCCATCCTGACGCGGATGAGCATTCACGTGGCTCAGCTAATCGCTGATGCCATCTATATATTTGCAGGTATGGCGCCTACCAGGCACCCTCTGGACCCGGATAAGTCCAACAGGGCTCTGGGATTTCTCGCCTTGATCACAGGACTCTGCCAGTCGTTCGGCGTCCCCGTTGCACCTAGCAAGGTGATTCGGCCGCCCATCACCCGAGCTTTTATTGAGAAGTATTGCACGCAGAGACAGGTCCAGGGGGATGCTCCGCAGGCCGCAGACGCGCCGCCACCTTATCAGGCCGGTCCAGCCGGATTGTTTGATACGAAGCAGTATTTGCGGCATTTGGTTCGCCAGCAGGCGGCCAACCATCGGGCACATGTACAGACCCATGATTGTCTTTATCAGATGAGTCTCAGCCTGCAGAGCCAGGGCTTTACTTCTTTTCCGTGCCCTACTCTGGACCAGTTCAGGGCAGAGGTCGCATGGCCTGGAGATTGGCCTGAGGCCCGGGCAGGAGAGGCGCCAGCAGAGGCTCCCGACAAGGCAGATGAGGCCCACGAGGACGAGGAGATGACCGATTTACTTGATTTCTTAGGAGGGAGCGGGGCCACATGATTGGGAGATCCCTTGATCCATATTTCTTTTTGTTTCCATTTGTTTTTTCTGTTACATATCATCTTATTTTTGTTTGACTAAGGGACTAACGTTTGTTTCATGTTTTGACTTTTGTTTTGTACATACATATCGTTTGAGTTGTTACATCGGTACTTGTTTCATTGTTGTCAATAGTGTTTGTTGAAATTCCGGAACCGTGTAGAGTTTTTCATTTAGGAACGTCGTCCTAAAAAATAAAATGAACCAAAAATCCTAATAAAAAGAGAGAAGCGTTGTGAATAAAAGTCATGTTCGTAAAGAAAAGAAAAAATGTTTTTGTATATATACATGTGTGAAAAAGGAAAATGCGTATAAAAGGATTTCGTGTGTGTAAATAATGCGTGGAGAGAAATTCTTGTGTGTGTAAGCAACGAGTGTATATGAAGAAACTTTTGTGTGAACTATAAGTGTGTGTTGGGAAAAATGAAAAATCTTTGAATGTAAATAGGGTTTGTATATAGACCGTGTGACGTAAAGAGAAGAGTTCTAATGTGTGTACAGAAACAGTTTGTCATGTATAAAAATATAGATGTACAAAGAAAGGTTTTCCTCATAAAGGACCACAGGTGTATAGTTTTAGTGAACATATATAAAAATAAAACAAAAAGTAAAAAGAAAGAAAGACCGTGAAGGTCGACATGTTATAGTTAAGAAGTATAAATCATTCGTAAAGAGCAAACGTATCTTCTGGAAACAAGGGACTGATGCTAAGAGTTTATTTTCCGAAATGAACCGAGATAAGGATGGATGAATTCATTGAACTGATGAAAGAACATAACTTGGAAACGTTGGATCTGTCTGTGTAAATTCCCAACCGTAGTATCACAATGCCATAAACAGGATGCTTGAGTGCCCACCTGGCTGTAGCCATGACTAATTTTGCACGTTGTTTTCAAATCATCATTGTCACGCGTGCCTTATGGAACAATATGGAAGCTCGTCCCGAAATCGACACCTTGACACCCAAGTTTGTTTCGCCCCAGATATCAAGATTGGGTTCACACGATAAAAGACCCCATTGAAAGACAACCTTAGACCTTTTTGAACCTTGGCCTATAAAAAAGGGAATCCTCATTCTTTCCCCCAAAGCAAAGGACAGCGGGATCTCCTCAAGGGAAAGCGAATAGAATGCTAAAACCCGATTTCCCATAGAAAGGGATGGGGAAGGAGAAGTGAAAAGAAAGAAAAGGAAGAAATGGAAAGAAAGAAAAAAGGAAAATGAAAATAAAGAAAAGAACAGAAGAAAGGAAAGAAGGATTCCCGATCAAAGATCGAAAAGAAGTGAAAAGGGAAAAGAAGCAATTCTCGATCAATGAAAAAAGAGGACAGAAATTCTTCAAAGCCAGATTGCCACTCAGAATCATTCTTGACTGGCAATATCCCACCCCACATGAACAAAGAGGAAAAGACCGAAACACCCAGCTTCCTCTCCCAAAACACCACCCTCGAGAAAATCCTATTGGTCCGTGATCGTACGTTTGATCTTTGATTCGATAGGAAGTCGTGTGCAAAATAGAGTCATGGTGCAGTTATGGTTTGGGAATAGGATAAAACACTTGCCTTGTGAGTTTTATACACTATGAGTGATTTATTTTCAGCTTAGCTCGATGTTTCCTCCGCATGTTCATTTAAAAGCTAAAAGTTGACATCCTGCCCATCATTCTCGGTTACAAGGAAAATTACCCGTGGCACAAGTATATTGTTTCTCTAAGATATGGTGCTCTCGCGAATGATTTATTTTTCTTTACAAAAAGCATGTTTGCCTTTCAGGTGAAAGAACCCAGTAGACCGTTTGGTCCTGCCAACCACCTTTTTCGGAGCCCCATGAATGTTATTGCCTAGCACTGTTCATGTGTCCTCCACCTTCGAGTTTGGAGCTAAGTTTCATGATTGCCTAAGTGCGGACCCTCAAGGAAATCCTCCATTCTCCCCCTTTTTCGGTTCGAGTTTGGAGCTAAGTTTCATGATTGCCTAAGTGCGGACCCTCAAGGCAATCCTCCATTCTCCACCTTTTTCGGAGCCCCATGAATGTTATTGCCTAGCGCTGTTCATGTGTCCTCCACCTTCGAGTTTGGAGCTAAGTTTCATGATTGCCTAAGTGCAGACCCTCAAGGCAATCCTCCATTCTCCCCTTTTTTCGGTTCGAGTTTGGAGCTAAGTTTCATGATTGCCTAAGTGCGGACCCTCAAGGCAATCCTCCATTCTCAACCCTTTTTTCGGAGCTCCATGAATTGCGTTTTCGTTCATGTGTCCTCCACTTTCGAGTTTGGAGCTGTGTTTCATTATTGCCTAAGTGTGGACCCTCAAGGCAATCCTCCATTCTCCCCTTTTTCGGAGCCCCATGAATGTTATTGCCTAGCACTGTTCATGTGTCCTCCACTTTCGAGTTTGGAGCTGTGTTTCATGATTGCCTAAGTGCGGACCCTCAAGGAAATCCTCCATTCTCAACCCTTTTCCGGAGCCCCATGAATGTCATTGCCTAGCGCTGTTCATGTGTCCTCCATTATCAAGCGCGAAGCCTCTGGTGACTGGGAAACACGTTATTCTGTTGTTTTCCAGATCGGTTCCTTCGCCAAATATATGTATATGTATATATGTATATTATATTTGTTGTTCTTGTTGTTGTTTGTATTTTGTGTTGTGCAGAAGAAAAAAGGAGTAGAGACGAGAGTCGTCATCACGGAAAGGGCAGGACGGACGAAATCAGTGTCCTATCTTTGCTTTCCTCTTATCTCCGATGAGAGGTAAGTAAAGAGGGGCAACTGTCATACCCTAATTTCGTCCGGGGATTATTATTTGATGATATACAACCTTTGATTGGCCTTCGAGACACTTGGCGTCCTTTGTTGCACAATGAATGAAGTCCCGAGACGTGTCAGAAATCAAAAGGAAGCAGGCTTGCGCAATCCGTGAAATCCCGTAATGTGGCAGAAATCGAAAAGAGGTGTTTTTGCGCAATCCGTAAGTTTCCGTAACTTCTTCGAAAGCTAAAAAAAGAGTAAATACATAATCCGTGAGGATTCGTAACCTTGCAGAAGAAAAATAAGTATCGTTACGAAATTCGTGAAGTTTCGTAACGTTACAGAAAAAGAATTACCAAAAAAATAGAAGGGGGTGCATTTAGTAAAAAAGGGGGTACAAATAGCAATCTGGCCCACTTGGGCCTTCCAGATCCTTCCTCCAGAAGGCTGTTGCTTCTGGAGGAAGCAACCTTGCTCGCCTGGGCGAGCTGGGTGGCAAGCTCCTCCCCTATTTTGCTATAAATAGGGGGAGGAGTGAAGAAGAAAAGGGTTCAGCCTTCTTGGCACTTCGTATTCTCTTAAATTTGCTGAGGAAAATTGTTTCCGTGAAGAAAATTCAAGCCAAGGCGCTTCCGTAACGTTTCCGTGAGTAATTATGCGAAGATTCTCGACCGTTCTTCAACATTCATCGTTCGTTCTTCGTTTTCTTCAGTCTTCAACGGGTAAGTACCTCAAGCCGAGCTTTTCAATTCATTCTATGTACCCGTGGTAGTCCACATTTTGTTTCATGTATTTTTATTCTCGTTTTCATTTGCTTTTTATACCCCTTTTGACGTGCTTAAGCCATTTATTTAAGTCATTTCTCGCTTAATCTAAAAATAAAATAAATTTCCACCGATCGTTTGAATTGTATCATCCGTTAATTTCGGTTAAAATGAATTCCGACCTTTCGGTCGTGCCGTAACCACGTTGGAAATCAAAAAAGAGGTAAAATAATAATATAATAATAAAAAAAATACCTTTTAGTAAAGTAAAGCGAAAAATCAATCGGACGTTTTCTCTTTGGGATTTCTCATTCTTAATTGAATTGACTAATAACTAAAGTGAAACTAAGGCTAAAATCAAACTCGCCTAGTCAAGCTCGTCCACAAAAATAGGTTTTTGAAAGTTTATCATTTCATTTTCTTACTAAGTAAAAAGGATCATTTTTAAGGTCCAACGCCTTAAAATGATCACCCCTCAAGTAAAAAAAATAAATCACTTGATTCACGCATAAGAAAGAACTACGTAGGTCTGATTTCCTCTTCGATGGAGGGTACGTAGGAGCAAGAGCTCCGCTTTTGTCGACCTCAAAAAATAAAAAGAAATAAAGTTAAGGTAACAAAATTTCCACAATTCTAAAAAATAGGTTGTTGTCCTTTGAGACAAACGTGAGAGGTGCTAATACCTTCCTCAAGCGTAAATACAACTCCCGAACTTAGAATTTTTCATTTTGACCGGTTTCCTTCGGTTTTCCCAACATTTTCCACAAATAAACGTTGGTGGCGACTCCGCGCATCTTTCCTCCTTTGGAAAGCGCACCCGTGAGCCTCGCCTTCGCTCGCCTGCAAAAGGGCACGTTGCGACAGCGGGCGATGCCTGATCAGGATTAGACTAGACTATCATGAGGAATCGGGGTTTAGCATTTCAGGAGACACCATAGAACACATAAGCATTGTTAAATAGAGAATATCCTTTAAGCATCAAGCACCTACTAGGAAGACCGACGTGTCACCTTCTTGTCTTCACGCATCATTTCTCATGTGATTTTCCCTTTTTAATAGTTAGTTTACACATATGTTCATATAAATACATCTCTTTTCACACTAGACACCTATTTACTGAAATAGCTTTACCAAGTAACACAAGTTCCTCGAGAGTTCAATACTCGATTCTTACTGTTTTATACTACTTGCATGATCTAGTGCACTTGTGGGAAGCGAACTTATGGGAAGCGAACAACTACGTGTGCTCGACTTCAGAGGGCCACACGTCCTCGCCTTCAGAGGGTTGTACGTCCTCGCCTCCAGAGGGTTGTATGTCCTTGCATTCAGAGGGCTACACGTCCTTGACTTCAAAGGGCTACATGTCCTCGCCTTCAGAGGGTTGTACATCCTCGCCTCTAGAGGGCTACATGTCCTCACCTTTATAGGGTTGTACGTCCTCGCCTCTAGAGGGCTACACGTCCTCGCCTTCAGAGGGCTGCATGTTCTCGCCTTTAGAGGGCTACACGTCCTCGCCTTCAGAGGGCTGTATGTCCTCACCTTCAGAGGGCTACACGTCCTCACCTTCAGAGGGCTACACGTCCTCTCCTTCAGAGGGCTACACATCCTCTCCTTCAGAGAACTCAAGGTCCTCTGCCATTACTGCTTAACCGAGACTTGGGCTCCGGGGTGAGGGGCCAGTGGTTTCCTTTTATTAGTTCCTAGGCCACCCCCCTGATCTTGGGGGGGCCAACTATGCGAGCACAGCCAGAGGAGGAGGCAGGTCTCCGGCTTTGATGAGGAGGCTATCGCACAACTACTATGCATACCGGGACAAGATTTTGCCCAGACCGTTGCTGGGAGACGAGTGCAAATCATGCACACCAACATATGGAT